>NC_091992.1:82933765-83147384 GCF_044704955.1 Pristiophorus japonicus
CCTCCCTCCACCCCCCTCACCCCCCACTCCCTCCCTTCTCACCCCCTCCCCCTCCCTCCCTTCTCACCCCCCCTCCCCTCCACTCCCTCCCTTCTCACCCCCCCTCCCCTCCACTCCCTCCCTTCTCACCCCCTCCCCTCCACTCCCTCCCTTCTCACCCCCCCTCCCCTCCACTCCCTCCCTTCTCACCCCCCCTCCCCTCCACTACCCCCTCCCTCCACCTCCCTCTCACCCCCCCTCCCCTCCACTCCCTCCCTTCTCACCCCCCCTCCCCTCCACTCCCTCCCTTCTCACCCCCCCTCCCCTCCACTCCCTCCCTTCTCACCCCCCTCCCCTCCACTCCCTCCCTTCTCACCCCCCTCCCCTCCACTCCCTCCCTTCTCACCCCCCTCCCCTCCACCTCCCTCCCTTCTCACCCCCCCCCTCCACACCCTCCCTTCTCACCCCCCTCCCCTCCATCCCTCCCTTCTCACCCCCCCTCCCCTCCACTCCCTCCCTTCTCACCCCCCCTCCCTCCACTCCCTCCCTTCTCACCCCCCTCCCCTCCACTCCCTCCCTTCTCACCCCCCCCCTCCCCTCCCCTCCCCCCCCCTTCCCCTCCCCCCCCCCTTCCCTCCCCCCCTCCCCTCACCCCCCTTCCCTCCCTTCTCACCCCCTCCCTCCCCTCCCTCCCTCCCCCCTCCCCTCCCCTCCCTCCCCTCTCACCCCCCTCCCCTCCCTCCCTTCTCACCCCCCCTCCCCTCCCTCCCTTCTCACTCCCCCTCCCCTCCCTCCCTTCTCACTCCCCCTCCCCTCCCTCCCTTCTCACTCCCCCTCCCCTCCCTCCCTTCTCACCCCCCCTCCTCCCTCCCTTCTCACCCCCCTCCCTCCCTCCCTTCTCACCCCCCTCCCCTCCCTCCCTTCCTTCTCACCCCCCCTCCCCTCCCTCCCTTCCTTCTCACCCCCCCTCCCCTCCCTCCCTTCTCACCCCCCTCCCCTCCCTCCCTTCTCACCCCCCTCCCCTCCCTCCCTTCTCACCCCCCTCCCCTCCCTCCCTTCTCACCCCCCTCCCCTCCCTCCCTTCTCACCCCCCCTCCCCTCCCTCCCTTCTCACCCCCCCTCCCCTCCCTCCCTTCTCACCCCCCCTCCCCTCCCTCCCTTCTCACCCCTCCCCTCCCTCCCTTCTCACCCCTCCCCTCCCTCCCTTCTCACTCCCCCTCCCCTCCCTCCCTTCTCACTCCCCCTCCCCTCCCTCCCTCCCTTCTCACCCCCCTCCCTTCCCTCCCTTCTCACCCCCTCACTCCCCTCCCTCCGCACCCCCCCTCCTCACCCCCCCCTCCCCTCCCCTCCCTCCCTTCTCACCCCCCCTCCCCTCCCTCCCTTCTCACCCCCCCCTCCCCTCCTGTCAGAAACACAGACACTGACAGACAGAGAGTGAGAGACACAGACAGACAGAGAGTGAGAGACACAGACAGAGAGAGAGATAGAGACACTGACAGAGACACACTGGGGGGCATCCCAGCACGCTGTTGGAGGGCTCCCGGTGCTGTAGTCGGTAAGTAGAAAATGTTTTATTTATTTATCATCCCCTTTGTCTCAAATTTCTTCTGCCTTCCACCTTATCATAGACCTTCCCTTTTGTTCTTTCCTCCCCTCCCCTTTTCAGTGTCCCTGCACTTGCTTAAGAATCTGTTACATTTCGAACAATTGCCAGTTCTGACGAAGGGTCTTCGACCTGAAACGTTAACTCTGTTTCTCTCTCCACAGATGCTGCCTGACCCGCTGAGATTTACAGCATTTTCCATTTTTATTACTTTGGATTACTAGTTCAGTAACAAAACCACACCACCATACCCACCTGTTGCCTACAGAGAAACAGGAGTAGGCCATTTAGCCCCTTGAGCCTGTTCCGCCATTCAAGATCATCAGATCTATGACCCAACTCCATATTCCTGCCATTGCCCCATATCTCTTAATACCTTTGGTTAACAGATTTAAAATTAATTGACTATCAACTGCTGTTTGCAGAAGAGAGCTCCAAAATTCTGCCACCCTTTGATTGTAGAAATGTTTCTTAACTTCACTCCTGAAAGGCCTGTCATTTGTAGGCTATGTCCCCTAGTCCGAGATTCCCCAACCAGCAGAAATAGCTTCTCACTATCTACCCTATCAGTTACCCTTAATATCTTGAAGACTTCAATCAAATCACATTCTAAATTCCAGGGAATATAAACCTAGATTGTGTAATCTCACCTTGTAATTTAACCCTTGGAGTCCAGGTATAATTCTGGTAAATCCAGCTGCACTCCCTCCAAGGCTAACATATCCTCCCTAAGGCGTGGTGCCCAGAACTGAACACAGTATTCCAGGTGTGGTCTGACTAGGGCTTTGTATAGCTATAGCATAACTTCTATCCCCTTATATTCTATCTCCTGCTAGTTGTCCAAAATAATGCCCCAAAGAATATTAACTTCTGGGGCATCTCATAAATGATGATAAATTTTGGACTGTATTATGTATCTGTTGCACAGGAGTGCTGCCAGATCTCAAGCACATAGCCCTCAGAAGCCAATCGTTCAACTACAATATATTTGCAGATGTACTGTGACCAACACTTTTTGTTAATACCCTACTAAGAAGAGGCCAAAGAGGAAGGAGTATGGTTTCATGGTGGGTTTGAAACTCACAACCTCGAGACTATCAGTCCAGTACCATAACCACTAGACTATATTTCCATATAGGTCTAGAACTGGTAACCACTCCCCTAGATATATTACCTGGATAATGTGCAACATAACCATCTTGAATTTCTTCTCTTACGAATAGGACTCCAAGATCTAGTACAGGGGCAGTTCTTTTGCTTTGGAAAACTACAAGGTACCTAGAATAGAAATCTCTTCTCTCTTGACTGAGAATTCTTTAATGCTCCTGATGTTATTACTTTGCTTATCTTAGTTAATGCTATTACCAAGTTGGGGTTCTATAGGTTCACCCTATGGAATAAGAGTGCTTGTGAATTGAAGAGGATCACCCTCTGATAATAAGCACCCATGCATCAATGAAGGCTTCAAGAAGCATGCAAACTTCCACAACACCCTTCCACCTAGGGGTGGAGAAAATCCACTGATGCGAGATCTCAGGCAGTCTGAATTTACAATAAAGAACACCTAGATGAACCTTGAAACCAAAGGGCACTTAAGAAAATTATGACAAGTTATGATCTAAGTCTCGACAAGAAGCCACTAAGTGAGGCTTTGCCACTGCCAGTTGACTGAGTGAGAGGGATTCTGAAGAGATTCAGATTTTAAAAGCCACCCCTGTCGCAGCATACCTGCTCTGCTTATTTTTCTTAAAAAATTGCAATATCTCCTCCAACAGTGGCCCCAAAATGCCTTTCATGGCGAAGAACAACTGGAATATGAGCCACCACAGGACTGATGAATGTCGCCATGCCAGTTCATGGAGCAACAGGCCAAACCCCATTAATCTTGCTAATATGTCCAAGGCATAGCCAACTGCTTCCTGTTGTAGTGTAGCAGCCCACCTTTAATCATTTCACAGGAGCAGCAGACTTCAGAAAATTTCCTAATCTAGCGATTGCTTAGAGCTGTGTAGCAATTCAGCGAACAAGTATCAGCAATAGGCATGCCACCCCAACCTGATTCGAACCTTACTGCTGATAACCAGCTCTACCTCTCCACCACTGCTCCCAAACATTTGACTGCCTCCACGCTGTCAGATGGATTGTTTTACATCAAGTCATGGATGAGCCATAACTTTTCTGCAGTTCATCAATCGACAAGACTGAAGCCATTGTCTTCCACCATCACAAACTCTGCTCCCTTGCCACTAACTTTATCCTACTCTCCAGTACACTCTCAGGCTGAAGACGACCAATATCTCTGAGGATATTCAAGTTTTGCTTCAATTATCCTGGGGAAACACAGCACAAAAGAAACCTAGTCCAGTGCCAGCTGTCAACAGATTTACTACAGGAAATGGTGATCCTGACAGGACCCTTGCGCAGAGGATTCAGTCACCATGGGATGAGAGTCCTATCTTAATAGATCTTTTTTAAGATATCAGATATGATCTGCCCTTAATTTGCATAGAAATCAGTGCCAATGATCTCTCAATGGCAGCATTCTTCCTGTATCACATTTTCTCAGTGCAAATTAGTGCCAATGAACTCTAGGCACCGAGGGACATAAATGAGTCCAAGGCACTATCTTCTCATCATCTAAAGTCTGAGCTCTTTGGATTGTATAGTACCAATGTGTGCTGAGCAATGCCTGCTGGGCATGGCTGGCTCTCTTAAGCTCACTGTGCTTGCTTATATTGTTCTGAATAATACAGCTATTGTTTATGGGTGTTTGTTAACCTGAGATAAAGTTAGCAAATCATGATATCATGTTTAGGGAACAATCATTTTATATAAAGGTTTTAGGCATCAGAAATCACAAATGAACTCTCATCATTTTGCAAAATATCCAAAACCCTGCACAGATGTTGGTTCAGTCATTTTGACCCAACTATGTAGGCACTTAGCTTATTTTGATATGAGCAATGTACTGAATGGAGCAGTGCTAAAGGGTGTACACCATGTGAAATCATAGGCAACTGGGGCACACATTGTTCTGAGTGTAAAATTATTCGTTTCTTAGTCCCTTTGTATGTTAATACACTGGTTTGTTTTTGCTTGGTTTATTTGCTATTTATATGGCTGGCCAGGGAGCACTGAATTGTTTTTTAGATTTACCATATGACCTGAAGAACATAGGCGCTTGTCTCTGAAGGGACAGCCTAACATGATATTTTCTTCATTTGACATCTGTTGCCAACCAAAGTGAACGTAGGCTCCTGGGAAACCTTAGGGGATGAAAAAAAACACACAAAAACCTGGACAGGCTGGATTAATTAACAAAGTATTTCATATTCTGTCTAATCTAAACGACGCCTGGAGAGAGGCTGGAGACTTTATTCTAAACACACAAGGAGTAAAGAACTTTTAACAGCGGAAAAAACAAGATGGCATAATAGTGCAAGTCCTGGGGCTTTACCATATGCAGAACTGTGCACTTGTAATGCCACAACATTTTCACATATGTGATCAGCAAGTGGTTTTCCAACAACCTAATAAACCAGGTTATACTCCTGTGGTGTGTAAAATATGAGGAACTTGTAAACCATGGGCAGAAATGTTGCAATGCTGTAAATCCGTCACTGTAGCAACATTTATTCCTACTCCTGGAACAGCGGCATCATACTACTTGTATTTAATCCCAACAATGACAAAGGGCTCAATTTTGACCAATGCCGTTTTTTGGCGTATTGCCAGAGTTACGCCCATTCTTTCTCGGCCAGAACTACTCCAAAAATAAATGTGCCAAGTTCTATTTTTTTTAAATTGGCGCCGTGCAGCCTGTCCAGTTGCTTTGGGAGGGGGTGGAACTTACTGTCTGCGCCGAAAAAATGCTGCCCCTTCTGCGCATGGAATAAAAGGACGTTTTTGACATGATTGCTATGGGTCTGCAATCGGCAATTTTTGAAGAGCCAGTTGTGTGAGAGAACTTTATTTCTCATTGGAAAATTCGGAGCTGCAATACAAGATGCAACACAGCACAAGAACCAAGAATTTCTTACAGGATGAAGTGGAGGCACTAGTTACTGTGATTGAGGGCAGATGGTAGGAGCTGGATACCAACAGAGGTCACATAAAAGTTCCACCCAAAGAAATGAAGAAACGCTGGAACCAACTTGCAGAAGATCACTGTGCAATGGTGACCACCCAGAGATCCGGATGCCAGCGCAAAAAGTGGCAGGACCTTGGTCAATAGAATTGCAATTATAAATGTGACCATCTGTATATGTCCGACCCAGCAGAAAGACACCCTCTCTAAAAAGTTCGATTTTCATCTTTGCAGAGGAAAGTGACACACAACAAATGAGAAAGAATTTGAACAGGAGAAAGTCCGGCAAATCTGCACCCACTGCCACTCTTGGAAGGTCCTGCTTGGAGAAAAGCTGGGCCAGAGAGTGCGAGGGCGCGCCACAGATAGACACAGAGAGACAGAGACAGCGACGCAGAGAGACAGCGACGCAGAGAGACAGCGACGCAGAGAGACAGCGACGCAGAGAGACAGCGACGCAGAGAGACAGCGACGCAGAGAGACAGCGACGCAGAGAGACAGCGACGCAGAGAGACAGCGACGCAGAGAGACAGCGACGCAGAGAGACAGCGACGCAGAGAGACAGCGACGCAGAGAGACAGCGACGCAGAGAGACAGCGACGCAGAGAGACAGCGACGCAGAGAGACAGCGACGCAGAGAGACAGCGACGCAGAGAGACAGCGACGCAGAGAGACAGCGACGCAGAGAGACAGCGACGCAGAGAGACAGCGACGCAGAGAGACAGCGACGCAGAGAGACAGCGACGCAGAGAGACAGCGACGCAGAGAGACAGCGACGCAGAGAGACAGCGACGCAGAGAGACAGCGACGCAGAGAGACAGCGACGCAGAGAGACAGCGACGCAGAGAGACAGCGACGCAGAGAGACAGCGACGCAGAGAGACAGCGACGCAGAGAGACAGCGACGCAGAGAGACAGCGACGCAGAGAGACAGCGACGCAGAGAGACAGCGACGCAGAGAGACAGCGACGCAGAGAGACAGCGACGCAGAGAGACCGAGACGCAGAGAGAGCGAGACGCAGAGAGCGAGACGCAGAGAGCGAGACGCAGAGAGCGAGACGCAGAGAGCGAGACGCAGAGAGCGAGACGCAGAGAGCGAGACGCAGAGAGCGAGACGCAGAGAGCGAGACGCAGAGAGCGAGACGCAGAGAGCGAGACGCAGAGAGCGAGAGAGAGAGAGAGAGAGAGACAGAGAGAGAGAGACAGAGAGAGAGCGACAGAGAGAGAGCGACACGCAAAGAGAGCGACACGCAAAGAGAGAGAGAGAGAGAGAGAGAGAGAGAGAGTCTGGCTTTCCTAAATGTTAGTACTGCGCGAGCTAGCCATGCTTCGGTTCATGGGGATGTTTCCCTCAGCTATGCTTCGGTTGATGCAATGTGCTATCATTCATTGTGGCCCTACAAATGAGCCTGCTGCCTGCGCTGTGTGAGCCTACTCATGCCTCCTGCCCCCTCCTCTGCTGCTAACCATTTTTCTGTTATATTTTGCAGAACTTGAGGCCAACCCTGACGATGCAGAAGATAATTCAGATGATGACGAGCCTGAAGAGGAGAACATCTTCCAATCCCACCTTCCAGATCAAGTGCATGGGGGTGAGGGGAAGGGGATGGATGAAGTCCCCACTGTTGTATTCACTTTGGAGGAGGTACAGGTGCCGCCCATTGAGGTGCTAGCCTCTTCCCAGAGTAGTGGTTTAAGTGTTGGTGGGGCATTCCATGGTTTCCCACCGTCCCAGGCTGCAGGCTCCAGTGGGGTACAGCGAGGCACACCCAGGGCCCCACCGTCCCAGGCTGCAGGACCCAGTGGGGTGCAGCGAGGCACACCGTCCAAGGCTGCGAGTCCCACTGGGATGCTGAGAGCCACACCCAGGATAAGGAGGGGAAATAGAGCTCGACCACACTCGCCTGAGGTGCAGGATCGGACAGGTGTAGTTCAGATGATGCCAATGAGTGCGGAGAGCACGGACCATACACGATCACTCCTGGACACCATCTCATGGCCTCATGGGAAACTTTATGTAGTCATTCCTCTAGGCATATAGTGCAGCAGTCACCTGCCGAATGCAGATATGTGTTGCATTTTGAGAAATGGCGCACACATCCCCAGTTGTAACTTGGAAGGATCCGGATGCATAGAATGAAAGTGTAGCTGTAACCTTCACTTCAACTGACAAAGCAGTCCTCCTGACACTTCTAGGTTGCAGGTCTGCTGTTACCAACTCTCAGATTTGAGTTACAACTTCTTTGCGAAAACACAGCCTTCTGACACAGTCTGCATCACTCAGGTGCAGGTACGAAAGCCTGTCTTGATATACCCGAAGTGGGTAAGGCCTCCTACCCATCACCCTACGGGCTCTGAATCAATTGTCTCCTCTGTAGCACCATTATGCAAAAGGCTTGCACAAAGTATGGCATTGTCAGTATTGCCCCCATGCTAAAATTTTACCTTTGCAAGAAGCTCAAAACTGCAGGCAGGACAAGATTCTTGGTTCTCTCTCCCCACGTCTGTATAGACCCAGGTCTGGGCAGGCGCAGTAATCGGGGACACCCCCCCCACAAGCTACATTTGATGCGCAGTGCAGGCTTCTGATGCCTTCCGATCGCCTTCCACAGCCCCCCACCTCTCACCCCGGGCTTCTTTTGCAGCTGTGCCCCGAGCCCATTTTTGGGCGCGGGCCCGATTCTGCCAGCTGACACTCCAGCCCGGTTTGCAGACGTCCAGTGGTAGCGCGCCAGTTGAAAAAATATGAAAACTTACAGAATTCCATAAAACTTCTATTTACTGCATTATAAAAGGTAAAAAAAAATAATCTTTATTGTGCATATTTAAGTCTTCTTGACTCCCTCCAAAACTTCGCTGGCTGAAAAACAATAGCATCTTTCTGCGCTGATTTTTCAATGTGCGCTGCTTTTTCTTAACTCACCAGAAAGTTTTTCAGGAGTGGTCAGATACGCCGACCGAGGAGAATTTTTTTTTTTTTTGAGGGCAAACTTCCATAACTGACAAAAACTGGCACAGACATCAGGTTATGCCCCCCCCCCCTCCCCCCAAGACGCAAAAGAAAACTAATCTAACAAAATCATAACCGAGTTACGCTGGCGCACATTCCTTGGGGAAACTTGAATTTTTTGGTAAACTTACACCAAAATAAGCGGCGTGCACCAAAATAACGGCACAAATCTCTGGGGAAAATTGAGCCCAATGTTTGTTCTTTTGTGGCTGGATACAGCAGCACTAAACAGCAATAGAATTTCTTTATATTCATGTGAAACTGTTAGATGTCAGAAGAACATAATTTATAATGGGGAACAAAGAAATAGCAGACCAGTTAAACAAATACTTTGGTTCTGTCTTCACGAAAGAAGACACAAATAACCTTCTGGAAATACTAGGGGACCGAGGGTCTAGTGAGAAGGAGGAACTGAAGGAAATCCTTATTAGGCGGGAAATTGTGTTAGGGAAATTGATGGGATTGAAGGCCGATAAATCCCCGGGGCCTGATAGTCTGCATCCCAGAGTATTTAAGGAAGTAGCCCTAGAAATAGTGGATGCATTGGTGATCATTTTCCAACAGTCTATCGACTCTGGGTCAGGTCCTATGGACTGGAGGGTAGCTAATGTAACACCACTTTTTCAGGAGGGAGAGAGAAAACGGGTAATTATAGGCCGGTTAGCCTGATATTAGTAGTGGGGAAATGTTGGAACCAATTATTAAAGATGAAATAGCAGCACATTTGTAAAGCAGTGACAGGATCGGTCCAAGTCAGCATGGATTTATGAAAGGGAAATCATGCTTGACAAATCTTCTAGAATTTTTTGAGGATGTAACTAGTAGAGTGGACATGGGAGAACCAGTGGGGATGTGGTGTATTTGGACTTTCAAAAGGCTTTTGATAAGGTCCCAAGAGATTGGTGTGCAAAATCAAAGCACATGGTATTGGGGGTAATATACTGACGTGGATAGAGAACTGGTTGGCAGACAGGAAGAAGAGAGTCGGGATAAACTGGTCCTTTTCAGAATGGCAGGCAGTGACTAGTGGGGTGCCACAGGGCTCAGTGCTGGGACCCCAGCTATTTACAATATACATTAATGTTTTGGATGAGGGAATTGAGTGTAATATCTCCAAGTTTCAGATGACACTAAGCTGGGTGGCAGTGTGAGCTGTAAGGAGGACGCTCAAAGGCTGCAGGGTGACTTGGACAGGTTAGGTGAGTGGGCAAATGCATGGCAGATGCAGTATAATGCGGATAAATCTGAGGTTATCCACTTTCGGGGCAAAAACATGAAGGCAGAATATTACCTGAATGGTGGAAGATTAGGAAAAGGGGAGGTGCAACGAGACCTGGGTGTCATGGTACATCAGTCATTGAAGGTTGGCATGCAGGTACAGCAAGCGGTGAAGAAGGCAAATAGTATGTTGGCCTTCATAGCTAGGGGATTTGAGTATAGGAGCAGGGAGGTCTTACTGAAGTTGTACAGGGCCTCAGTGAGACCTCACCTGGAATATTGTGTTCAGTTTTGGTCTCCTAATCTGAGGAAGGACGTTCTTGCTATTGAGGGAGTGCAGCAAAGGTTCACCAGACTGATTCCCGGGATGGCAGGACTGACATATGAGGAGAGACTGGATCGACTGGGCCTGTATTCACTGGAGTTTAGAAGGATGAGGGGGGATCTCATAGAAACATATAAAATTCTGACGGGATTGGACAGGTTAGATGCAGGAAGAATGTTCCTGATGTTGGGAAGTCCAGAAGCAGGGGACATAGTCTAAGGATAAGGGGTAAGCCATTTAGAACTGAGATGAGGAGAAACTTCTTCACTCAAAGAGTTGTTAACCTGTGGAATTCCCTACCGCAGAGTGTTGATGATGCCGGTTCATTGGATATATTCAAGAGGGAGTTAGATATGGCCCTTGTGGCCCAAGGGATCAAGGGGTATGGAGAGAAAGCAGGAAAGGGGTACTGAGGTGAATGATCAGCCATGATCTTATTGAATGATGGTGCAGGCGAAGGGCCGAATGGCCTACTCCTGCACCTATTTTCTTTGTTTCTATAAGGACTTCTTAGAATTACAGTCCTCTGCTATTGGTATTCTCAGTTCAGGACACAAAGTACACTTTCATTCTGGAAAAGGGTACAACAAAAAATGAAACATTGCGAAAATAAAACTTTTAAGAGCACATAGGGAATCTATGGTATTTGTGCTAAGATATATATATATTTCTGTAAAAATCAGGGGCTCAATTTTCCCCAATGCTGTTTTTTGGCATACTTAAAGAGTTACGTCCGTTTCTTGGGGGCTCAACTACGCCAAAAAAAATCATCCAACTTTCTCATTTTGAATTGTTGATTTTGGCGCTGCGTAGCCTGTCCTTTAGCTTTGGGGGTTGCAGCCTGAGATGTGCGGCAAATAGATCGGGTTTCCAGGGTAATGAGGGACGCACTGCGGGCTGAGGCTGGAAAGTAAAACATACAACACTTTCTGGCCAGCTCACAGCAACCTGCACAAGCACCTTGCAGCAGTTTACCAGCATTAAATTATTATAAAGAGTTTATGCCAAAAGTCTATCACTCCCTCCCGGTGCCACATGCCACTCCTAACCCTGACCGAAAGGGCTCCTTCCTCCTGGTGCTGGTGCCGCTGCTAGCCCTGGCCGAAAGGCCTCCCTCCTCCCGGTTGCCGCTGCTAGCCCTAGCCGAAAGGCTTCCCTCCACTCCCGGTGCCGCCACTAGCCCTGGCCGAGAGGCCTCCCTCCTCCCAGTCGGTTGCCGCTGCTATCCCTGGCCGAAAGGTCTCCCTCCTCCTTGTTACTGCTGCTAGCCCTGGCCGAAAGGCTTCCCCCACTGCCCGGTGCTGGTTGCCGCCACTAGCCCTGGCTGAAAGGCCTCCCTCCTAACACTGGCCGAAAGGCCCCCACACCCCCCGCCCCCCCCCCCGCCCCAGCTGCTGCTGTCCGGGCCGTGGAACTGCATCTGCTGCACGGATTCTCTTACCTGTGCCAATTTTGTTAACTGCCCAGAAGGTTTTTCCAGAGTGGTCACATAGACCATCCTAAGAAAAATTGGGAGTAAATCGGAGCTGGCCAAACTTGCTTAAATGCTCGCATTGGTGCAGATGGTAGGATATGCTCCCAATGAGATTTTACAAATCTTAGCCTAAAAAAAATCCTACCCAAGTGAATTACACTAGCGCAGAAACTTTGCGGAAACTTGGAGATTTGAATTTACTCAACAAAAAAAAACGGCGCAGATAATTGGGGAAAATTCTAGAGTCTGTAAAACCATTTATTTTTTTTAAAAAAGCAATCCCTCACCATGGTGGGTTAAATTTTATCTGTTCATTTCACCTTAGCCTAAACCATAGGTCATTCTTAGTCAGAGACTGGGCAGAAAACCTACTCCAAGCACATGCCTACAGTGATCTTGGATGCAAGTACAAGGTTACTCATCAGCCAGTTTTGCCTACCCCAAGAAATGCAGGGCCTGCCACCGACCACCTCCAACTAATGGCATAACTGAAATTAGGAATGAATTATTAGGAAATTAAAAACACAGTAACCTATGGCACAACAAGCAGCCAGCACTCCATTATTATTGAATTGGTAAGTGAATTTATGGATACATTTATAGTATTATTTAGAAAAGGTCATTTCCATCACATCTCTTATGAAAGGAATCCAGAATCAGATTAAAAATATGTTGTGTATAATTTTTCAAGAAGCTGCGTCCATTAATTTGATTTGGCTCTTAAAGCAGAGTAGAACTCCTGCAATCTAACTGCAGCCACCATTTTGATTGACAGGCTGAAGGCGCTTTTAAAAAAAACTGTTCAAGGGACGTGGCAGACACTGACCATTCCTAATTGGCCTGAAAAGATAACGGTGGGCCGCCTTCTTGAACTGTTGCCGCCCTTGTAGTGCTAATGCTCTCACAATAGTGTTAGGTAAAAAAAAATCCAGGCTTTTGACCCAGCAACGTGGAAGGATTAGACATGTCCAAGTCAGGATGGTGAGAGACTTGGAGGAACTTGGAGGTGATGGCACTCTCATGATATAGTTCTTCTTGTGAGGTATAGATACATGCTTTCACCACACCTGCAGCACAAGTACATTTCTAAAACTGGTTGGATTTTAATCTTAATGTGCTATAAGAATTGAAAGTACATTATTGTATTTCAAATTAAAACACAATAGCTGCTTTAAAATCGTACGTCTACAGATAAAGGACAGATGAATATAGATACCCTGGGTTCTGCAGAATATAGAGATTTAAAAAAGAAAGAAACCACAACAGTGGGAAGAAAAAATATGAACTATATAAGGACGAGCTAGGCGTAAGTAATTCTACATTGACTCAAACGTTGCCCAATCCTCCCTTCACACACAGCATTCACCAGAAAAAAAAATCAACAGTCCCAGACAAAACTCCCACTCACTACCATTTTAATAAAATAATCTAGTGTAATCCTAGTACATCAGAACTTTTATGAAGGGGAAAACAAAAAAATTGTCCAAAAATGGAAAATTATGAGAATGAAGAATATTTTACGGTATCAATAGATTCTGAAATTAAATATTAAAAAGCTCGTAACAATATGGAATGCAAAAGTAGATTCCATAATTTCTATTCAAAATTAAGGGATTAAGTTATTCATTTATTAAATTGAAGGCTTTATGGTCCTCAATTACAAAAAGTGATTTCTTGCAAAAATCGTATTTCAAAATCTGATCTGGCAAAAAAACAATATTTGCTACTGATTACACATAGGTTTTTTTGTGAGATTATGACACGGATGATGAGATAGATTTATTTTTGGATGGTGGTGTGACTAACATGGTTCACAGATTGATCCACAAATTCCCATGCATTTGCTGATTAGTGCACAGGATGCAGGTTAACATTAGTTTCTTGTCCACCATTCTCCCCAGAGAAGGAAATCCTCGTGCACCTAAAAGTTTACTTTGGGATTATCTGTTAGCCAAATTATTTTGAACGAATTCAATCTCATGAACAAGCATTAAAACAGCCATTTTTCTCCTATCAAATTGACTTCTAGTATAAATAAACTGTTTTTAAAAAGGCTACACGTCTTTAGCAGAATAAATCTGTGGCATGGGCCAAGTGCTACACTATCCTGCCACACAGCATAGCACTACTTAACACCTGCATAGTGCCTTCAGGGTTTGAAACAATGAAGAAACGTTTGCAGATTCCAAATCTGAGGCATGGAGAAAGGACAGTACACCCTATAGCAACAATATGAACCCATTCTTTGAAAGATTAAAAACTTTCTGTGGCAGAGTAGAACCAAAAGATATACAAATAACAGTCTACCACTCTTAATTTAGCACACAAAACAACTTTGAATAAACTGGGGTGGACTGTAGACACAAATAGATTACTCCTGGTGTCCTGGGTATGCTGCATGAATGATTGTTGGTCATATAAACTACCTTGGATTAGCAGCAACCTCATGATCCAAAGTTTCCAATCTCAGCAGACTAAAGAGGGAAGTTATGCTCCTTATATACATTCATTAGGTAGTTTGGATCCACTGTCATCCTGGGACTGGTTATGGATTTGGGGCGTGGTTGGTGTGTGGGGTGTGACTGGGGGGGGCCCCAAGGAGAAAGAGATTATTTCTCTATTACCGGGTGAGGGTTGCCTCGGGCTGATCCACTTGTCAAATGAATATCTCTCACTTGGATTACAAAGAAATGTCTAACCTTGCTCAACTTGCCTATGGAATGTCAAGAATAATGAAAGAAGGTTTTCCCCACCAGTATGTCATATGTCCTGGTATGTACAAAATTCTGCCTTTTTGCAAACAATTGCCCCATATTTGATTTACATTAGCCTTAAGCTACAGTACATCACAGACTAAATGAATGTGACATTTCTGGGTCAAAACATTTTATTAGCATGTCATTCAACAGGACTGAACAGCTTAGATCTCCTCCGTCTACCCTTCTCCACTAAAACATTAATAAAAGCAAGTATGTGTGCAACTCCGCAGTCTTACTCAGAAAACATTAGCACTAACTGAATGCAATGGGAATTGTCAGGTAGGTACAGATTCTTGCAAGCCTAGAGTTACAAACACTGATGCAGAAGACTCTGCTGGGTGTACAGTTAAAAATATTCATTAAAATAAAATGAACAAACATTTGCAATATTCAAATTGGAGCAGTGGTTAGACTCCTTAAATCAGCTTAAACCAACAAAAGTAATGCTTAATTCTTTAAGGATGGTGTGGAGTGTATATGTTGTGATACACAAGGTATCACAATTGTGTGGGACAAGCTCAATGGTCTTTACCTGTCCTTTAAGATGCTCCTTAAAACCTACCTCTTTAACCAAGCTTTTGGTCATCTGCCGTAATTTCTTCTTATGTGGCTCGGTGTCAAATTTATCTGTTTTGTCTTATAACACTGCTGTGAAGTGCCATGGGATGTTTTATTATGTTAAAGGTGCTATATAAATAAGTGTTGTTGTTGTTGTCATTGTTCATAAAGCTCACACATGAACAATGGCCACTTAAAGGAGGTGCTAAAGATTGACTAGTGCCCGTGGAACTGCCCAGCCAGAAGTCAACATTTTCTGGTGAAAAAAAAGAAAGAAATTTACTAGCCCATTTAGAGGTGTTCTCTCTGTGCTCAATGACAGCACTGTATAGCAATTGCTGAAAAACCTTTAGTTACAGAACATCATATCACAGTCAATTTGCAGGGGAACAGAAACAGTGTACTGAACCATTTCCGAAGATAATCAGCTGTAAATCAAGAATCACATTTGGCAGAAGTCTGAATGTTTCAAAAATCCTACCACATGCTCCGTGGGTTTCATAGAATCATACAGCACAGGAGGCCATTCGGCCCATTGTGACTTTGCTCTTTGAAAGAGCTATCCAACTAGTCCTATTCCCCAGCTTTTTGCCCTTCCGGGATATCCAATTCCCTTTTGAAAGTAGCAATTGAATCTGCTTCCAACACCCTTTCAGGCAGTGTATTTCAGATGATAGCAATTGTTTAATCTAATCATGAAACATACAAGCTGTAAAAGATTTCAACATTATATGAAACTACTTTAGATAAAAATTGCTGCATAAGAGATATATTGGAATGGTAGAAGTTATCAGAATTGGATCTTATCAAAGTGCATATTTGATAAAAATGTAACAAAGCTGCAGTACACAATGAATCCAACTTTGTAACAGTCACTAAGCATATCTCAGAAACAATTTCATTTTGACAATTCTACCCCCCCCCCCCCCCCCCCAGGTCTTTAAAACTTGAAAATTTTCTTTTGCCTCGAACCATTCTTTTGAGAAATGATCAACTTGGTCTGCCAGTTCTGCACAACCATAATTAAAGCTCGTCTCCTCATCAATCTCACTGATCAGCCAATCAAGCTGACACAAATCTAAGTAATGATGTTAGACTGGAGAGAGAATAAGCTGCTGACTGAGGTCACGGGAGTGCAACTGTGTAGCAAGCTTCAACAACCAAAGTGCAGCTCATAAATATTTGTTTTGTTTCTTGTTCTAATCTTATGATGCAGTTATACTAACACTTTTTGCATCGCTTCCAAGTTGCTTCTGCAGCATATGAAAGAGGAAGAACAAAAAAACGTGGTGGCCAGTTGCAGATAGATAACAGCTTGGAAGCTGCTGTTTTCTGGCTCTCTCAAACAGGATATGATTGGATTGGGAGGGGGGAGAGGGACAGTGGAAGGAAGGAACTACATTTATGTAGGTGCTTTCAAGTCCTCATGACATTTCAAAGCACTACACAACCATTGTTATTATGTAGATACACGCGGCAGCTAATCTGTGCACAGCAAGATCCCTAAAACAGTAATGTGATAAATGACCAGTCAATCTATTTTGGTGGTGTTGGTTGAGGGATAAATATTGACTAGAATAGCGCCATGGGATCAGTTATGTATATCTGAACAGGCAGCTGGGGCTTCAGTTTGGTGTCTAATGCAAAAGACAGCACACCTCTGACAATGCAGAACCCTCAGTACATATTAAGGGAGCTGCAGGACCACTGTTCCTTTGCAACTCATACTCGACCGGCAAGCTATATTTCTAAGTTTAACAAAACTGAGCTTTCAACCCCATTTCCATAATGTCACAAAGACTGCTTACTTCCTTCCACCTGCCCACCTCCACCCATACCTCAGCCCATCTGCTGCTGAAGCCCTTATCCCATGTCTTTGATACCTTGAGACTCAATTATTCCAAAACTCCACTGGCCTGCCTCCCATACTCACCCCTCTATAAACTTAAGCTCATCTAAAACTCTGCTGCCCATATCCTATCCCACACCAGGTCCCGGTCACCTCAGTAGCCTAGATTGGTTCTGCGTTTAAATCCTTTCATGGCCTAGCCCCTCCCCATCTCTGTAACTTCCTCCACCCCTACAAACCACTCAAACTTCTGTTCTTCCAATTCTGCCTCCCTGCCCCTTTCGCCCCACCATTGGCAGCCTCACCTTCATTCGTTTAGGCTCCAAGGTCTGGAATTCCTTCCCTAAACTTCTTTGCCTCACTACCGCTCTCCTCCTTTAAGGCATTTCTTAAAACCTACCTCTTTGATCAAGCTTTTGGTCTAATCACAGAATTATACAGCAGAGGAGGCCACCATTCAGCCCATCGTGCCTGTGCTATCTCTCAAAGAGCTACCAATTTGTCCCACTCCCCTGGTCTTTCCCCATAGACCTGCACATGTTTCCTTTTTAAGTATATATCCACTTCTCTTTTGCAAGTTACAGCTGAATCCACTTCCACCACCCTTTTAGGCAATACATTCCCGATCATAACTCGCTGAGTTTTTTTTAAAATTCTTATCTCCCCATGGCTTTTTTGCCAATTATCTTGAATGTGTCCCCTCTAGTTACCGACCCCTCTTGCTAGTGGAAATAGATTCTCCCCATCGATTACATCAAAACCCCTCTATTAAATCTCCCCTTAACCTGCTGAGGGGAACTATCCCAGCTTTTCTAGTCTCTCCAGATAACCGAAAACCCACCATCTCTGGTAACCTTCTGATTAAACTCCTATGCACCCTCTCCAAGGCCTCAACATCCTTTCGCCTTGTCTTTCTTTGGCTCAGCTTCCATTTGTGTCCAATTACACTCCTGCAAAGCGCCTGGGGATGTTTTTATCCTTATATAAATGCAAGTTGCCGTTATTTTCATTCTTAATTTAAATTACGTTCCGTCTGCTACTGTTGTATTCCTGTACTCAAACTTCCAGCCTTTTCCCACTTCTCTATGCACAACTCTACTGTAACAATGTAATGCCCTCCCCTCTATAATGAGTTTATTTTTCTGAAAATTTTTTTTGCACTGTTGACATCACCCTCCATTTTAAAGGATATGAGAATATCTTAATTGTTCCATCACAAAGGGTTATTTAATGAACAGAATGCCACAATATGCTGCAGGCCCTCCAATTATACCACATTCTTGTCATCTTTGATCAGCTATACTAGTCAAATTAGTTATTTGTTTGCCTTGAAATTCAGGTAATTCTGATGGCCTGTTACATCCTGAAAAGAATATATATACAAACCAAGATTATATACAGTCTTAAAAAAATGTAATGGCTCCTCTGAATCATTTACTGGCAGATAACTAACTTTGCTAAATTTGGACTGAGAGTAACGGGTTGACAACAGTAAAAACAAAGCAAACAGGCAAGCAGGACAGGTCAGAAGTATTTTACAGTATTTCATAGCTAAGTCAAATACTAAATAGAATTTAATTAAAGAAGAAAAAAAGCTATAAAAGTCTCATCAAGCATTAATATGGCCATCGAACATAATCAAATATGTTCGATTTATTCAAATCCTGACTTAAAAGGTTAATATCCTTAAAATGAGCTTCAGGGAAGAACTCAAAAAGCAAATTATAACAAATAGAAGGCAACATAATGGCACCTCAACATTCTCTTTCTTTAATATCATGCAAAAAGTTTGATATCCAGGAATGTTGATCGATCATACAAGTGACTGCACCAAAAAAAATAATTTACATACATGCGCAGAAAGAGCATTCAGTTGGCAGTTAAGTGTTAACCTCCATAATAAATGCACATACTCATTCCAAAGAAAATTTCAACAGACATATTGTACTCCTTGGTGGGGGCGGGGGGAATATTAATGTATTGTAGTCTTTACAGATGCGCCAAGATTGAGCACAATGAAGAGGCAGTTTGAAATGCCAGCTTGAATAAATTTCAGATATATAGGCCCCAAGTTTCCATACGCGGCAAAACAGGCGCCCCTCCGAGCTGGGCGTCCGTTTTTCGCGACGAAAACGGCGCCTGAAAAAAAACGCGCTATTCTCAAGCGCTTTGCAGCTCGATGGCTGCTTGGCGCGGCGCACAGGGGGGCGGAGCCTACCACTCGCGCCGATTTTGTAAGTAGGAGGGGGCGGGTACAATTTAAATTAGTTTTTTTTCGTGCCGGCAACCCTGCGCGTGCGCGTTGGCGCAGTCTGAAGGAAACATTGGCACTCGGCCATTTTAAAAAGTGCTGCAGAAAAAGTAAAAATTTGTTTATTGAACCCTTGCAAAGGCTTGTATTTTAATTTTCTTGATATTTCTGTGTGTGAGGGTGAGGGAGTGCATTCTGTAATTAAAGATAGACTGTGATAAACGGGACACATGCACTTGTTTGAGACTATTCAAATTCTTTGTAGCTGTTCAATTTTTAACATTTTTTAATAAAACCACATTGCCCTTCCATGATCAGCACTGAGGCTTCTTGCAGCTTTCTCCCCCTGCCGTCCGTCAGGCCCGACGGCAAACGGCTGCCTCAATTTCTGAGGCTTCTTGCAGCTTTCTCCCTCCCTCCCCACCCCCTCTGCCGTCGGTCGGGCCCGACGGCAAACGGCTGCCTGAAGCACTTTCACACAGGTAGGAACATGGTTTATTTAATCTTTTCTTTGCTTATAAATTTTTATTCAGGTTGGATTTATTTGTATAATATTTGTATAAGTATAACTAAGGATTTATTGTAGAATTTAATGACTTCCCTTCCCCCCCCCCCCCACCTCGTTCCCGACGCCTAATTTGTAACCTGAGCCTGATTTTTTAATGTGTAGACAAGGTTTTTTCAAGCCTACAAAAATCTTTACTTGCTCCATTCTAAGTTAGTTTGGAGTACGTTTTCACTGTGGAAACTTTCAAATCAGGCGTCAGTGGCCGGACACGCCCCCTTTTGAAAAAAAAATTCTGTTCAAAAGTGAAACTGTTCTACCTGACTGGAACTGCAGAAAACTTAAATGTGGAGAATTGTGATTTCTAAGATACTCCGTTCTCCACCAGTTGCTCCTAAAAATCAGGAGCAAATCATGTGGAAACTTGGGGCCATATAGTTGATTTTCAAGAAACTTTACTGAGAATATTTTGGAATACTATTCAAAATCAAGGTCTGATCTTTGAGCATTTATGGGAAACAAACTGCCTCAATATCTTTTTTTAAAAATCACTTAAGTGGTCATCCAGCAGGATAGAGGACAGTCACTATTTTTAGAGTTTCCAAAGTGGGCCGGAAAAAACTCGATGTTTCTTCACTCAAGAATCAACAGTCAACAACCCGTTGCTGCCAACTGCTTCCAGTTGAGAAGCAATGAATGCCAGGAGCCAAGGCCAAGCAAAGAAATATCATGTTTCTGTATCCAGTCTTCAAAACTCCCTAAAGACAATGGGCATGCACCAGAGGCAAGCCAGATTTATTTTAAACTTTCTACTTTTTCTTTGATATGGAGATATTTTTCCAAGTAGTTGATAATAGGTCCAATGTAGGGCCTTATCCTGGAGAATAATAGTAGATCAACCATACTTATTATTCATTCCAACAGCCTTATCATCAGTCCAACAGTTGTTGTAATTCCACAGTTATCTTGAAATCCAACATAGGGCAGTCTGTTGATTTCAATTATAGACAGCATATTATTTTGATCATGTGACATGCATGAATGTTACTGCAATGCAACTTTTTAAAGGAACAACATGCCTCGTCATTTCTCTCCTTCGCCCTCCACTGTACAATGGACCAATCGTATGTGTGAAAGGGATCAGCTTGGAAACCAACACAAGACAGCGCAATAATCACTAAATAGTGTCCAAACAACAACTTGCATTTGTATAGCACCTTTAACACAGTGAAACGTTCGAAAGTGTTTCACAGGAGTGTCAAACAAAATTTGACACTGAGCCCCACAAGAGGATATATGGGCAGATGACCAAATGTTTGATTAAAAAGATAAGTTATAAGGAGCATCTTAAAGGATGAAAAAGGGGTAGAGAGGCGGTGAAGTTTAGGGAGGGGATTCCAGAGTTTAGAGCCTCAGCACCTGAAGGCACGGCCGCCAATGGTGGAGCAATTAAAATCGGGGATGTGCAAGAGACCAGAATTGGAGGAACGCAGACATCTCAGAGGGCTGGAGGAGATGACAGAGATAGGGATTTGAACACAAGGATGAGAATTTTAAAATCAAGGCATTGCGTAACCGGGAGCCAATGTAGGTTAGTGAGCCAGGAGTTATTGGTTGAGCGGGTCGTGGTGCGAGTTAGGATTCGTGCAGCAGAGTTTTGGATGAGCATAAGCTTATGGACGGAGGCCGGCCAGGAGTGCATTGGAACAGTCAAGTCTAGAGGTTTCAAATGCATAGGAGTTGACGCAGCGGTGGAGTCGAGCAACATTACGGAGGTGGAAATAAGATAGAGGTGGAAATAAGCAATCTTAATGATAGCATGGATGTGTGGTTAGAAGCTCATCTCGGGGTCAAATACAACACCAAGGTTGCGAATAGCCTGGATGAGCCTCAAATAGTTGCCAGGGAGAGGGAGGGAGTCGGTGACTAGGGAACAGAGTTTGTGGCAGGGACCGAAGACAATGTCTTTGATCTTCCGAATGTTTAGTTGGAGGAAATCTCTGTACATCCAGTACTAGATGTAAACAAGCAGTCTGACATAAGAATATAAGAAATAGGCGGAGTAGACCTTATGGCCCATCGAGCCTGCGCCGCCATTCAGTAAGATCATGGCTGATCATTGACCTCAATTCCACTTCCTCGCCCGATCTCCATATCCCTTGATTCCCCTCGACTCCAAAAATCTATTTATCTCAGGCTTGAATATATTCAGAGAAACAGCATCCACAGCCCTCTGGGATAGAGAATTCCAAAGTTGCACAACTCAGTGAAGAAATTCCTCCTCATCTTTGTCTTAAATGGCCTTCCCCTTATCCTGAGACTGTGACCTCTAGTTCTAGACACTCCAGCCAGGGGAAACAACCTCTCAGCATCTACCCTGTCAATCCCCTTTCAATGAGATCACATCTCATTCTTCTAAACTCGAGAGTAAAGGCCCATTCCACACAGAGTCGCATCATAAGACAGCCCTCTCATCCCAGAAATCAATCGAGTGAACCTCCGTTGTACCGCCTCCAAGGCAAGTATATTCTTCCTTAGATAAAGTGATCAAAACTCTGTACAGTACTCCAGGTATGGCCTCGCCAAGGCCCGATACAATTGTAGCATGACTTCCTTACTCTTATACTCCAACCCCCTTGCAATAAAGGACAGCATGCCATTTGCCTTTCTTATTGCTTGCTGTATCTGCATACTAGCTTTCTGTGTTTCTTGCACAAGAACACCCAAACCTCTCTGAACACCAACATTTAAAAAATACTGTAACCAGTCAGGTGCAAGGGATTGGTCAGCTTTTAGTTCCATTCGTTTCTCTACTTATATTAATTACATTAAGTTCCTCACTCTCATTAGACCCTTGGTTCCCTACCATTTTAGGCATGCTTTTTGCGTCTTCTGCTGCGAAGACATATAAAAAATTTTGTTACAATTTAGAGACAGTGGTGGGTCGAGAGAGGTGGTAGAGAGGTAGAACTAGGTGTTGCCAGCGTACATGTGGAACGTGACGTTGTGTTTATGGATGATGTCGCGAGGGGATGAGAAATACAAGGGGGCCAAGGATGGATTCTTGGGGGCATCAGAGGTAACAGTGCGAGAGTGTGACGAGAAGCCATTGTAAGTGATTCTCTGGTTACGACTGGATAGATAAGAATGGAACCAGACGAGTGCAGTCCCACCCAGCTGGATGACAGAGGAGAAGCGTTGGAGCAGGATGGTGTGGTCAACCATATCAAAGGCCACAGTCAGGTCAAGAAGGATGAGGAGGCATAGTTTACCATGGTCACAGTCACACAGGTTGTCATTTATGACTGATGAGAGCTGTTTCTGTACTATGGCAGAGGTGATAACCTGATGGAAGGGATTCAAACATGGAGTTCTGGGAAAGATGGACATGGATTTGGGAGGTGACAGCATGTTCAAGGATTGTGGAGAGGAAAGGGAGGTTGGAGATGGGGTGGTAGTTTGTAAGTACAGAGGTGTTTTTTGAGAGGGGTGATGACAGCAGATTTGAAGGGGAAGGGACAGTACCCATTAATATCAGCTAACATGGGGGCCAGGAAGGAAGGATACCTATTATAATGGTATGATGATCACAGCTCAGAGCAGAACCAAGTTTATGTCATTTGCACCATTGTTTCAGAAAAAACTGTTATATTTGGCTTTTCCTGCTCATGGTGGGGAAGAGATTCATTTACACAGTCTTTCCCACGACAATGTCCTCCCATTGGCGTGGCCCAACAAAATATGTAGAACTCACTAAGAATCATAGGGAGGCTGACCATTTTCCATGCAGCTCATTAATTTGAAGCAATGCACCACTAAGCCACTATGTCAACATGATACTGATTGGTGCAAGCAGTTTAATTTTGTTGTGGGCTGGATGAGACACGGCCCAATTTGGCCCAGTAATGTTTATTTTGTGCCAGCCAATCACAAAGTGGAGTTGACTGAAGAATTCCAGTCCCCTACATGAACTCATCTCTCAGTTAGAGGTTGGAAGGGTGTAAGACACCAAAACTGAAAAGAAAAGCAAGGATACATTTTTACAGCAGAAAAGTAGGCAACAGATCAAATATTAGCTGCTTAACATCCAAAATAAATAAAATATCTTAATGATACCCAAATTATTAATAACCGTTCTACTAGCTGGGATAGATTCTCGCAGTTACTGTTTTTACTCATTACCTTTTCATTTGAATTTAGTCTGAAGGTTCCCAGTTGCCACTTTGCAAGCAAGAGCAGCCGAAATGTAATATTTGATTATTCTTAGTGATTCAGAGATTAAGCATTAGCATTTATTTTTTTATAAAACATCATCTCAATGCCACTGGTTTTCCGTGCTCAAGCAGAGACATACTTCAGTTTATATAGTGCTATCTTTCCAGACCATGAGAGATGTTTGAAGGCTCACTTAAAGCATTTAGGTACTTTTGGAATAACAGGTTAGACTATTCCTATTTGCTTTACTCTAAGTGCTCATAATATTTGGCTTATGCTTTCACAAGCACTGGTTAATAGAACCATATTGTTTGCAATGAAACAAAAAAAAATCTCTCCTAGATAGGTCATTTTTCCATACAAGTTGAAATAGTAACTTCAATATTGACTTTTCAATCTTTTCTAGCTTAGAGAAAACAACCCAAACAAGAAGTTTTTTTTGTGCTCACCAAGGAGCTATTAGTGCTGGAACCTAGAAGAGTTTACAGGTAGAGCATCCGAAATCTGGAAACCTCGGGACCGAGGCCGTTCCGGATATTTCCGGATTTCGGAATGTCTTTCCGACATTCCGAATCCGGAAACGCCTGGGCCGAGGTAAGGGTGCTGCGGCGGCAGATCCAGGGTGGAGGGTCAGCGGGTCCGGGTTCGGCAGCTGGAAAAAACCTGCGTTGAAGACCTGCAAAGGCAAGTTAAAGTATTTCTTTTTTATTTCTTTTGCTGCGATTTAGTAGGTAAGGGTTTTGTCTGCTTTGTGAAGTTTTGATTTTTGGAATTTTTTCGGGGGGTGGGGGGTGGGGGGGGGTTTCCTTTCCTCCCTAGACCCACTCGCTGCGGTAATCAGTTTTAAAACATCCGGATTTCGGAATAATATCCAGATTCTGGACGACCCCCACCCCCCCCCCCCCCCCCACACCACACCACGGATCAGCACGATGTCCGGATTTTGGAACATTCTGAGTTTTGGAACTCCGGATTTCGGACGCTCAACCTGTATTTCAAATTCCCAGTGTCAACCTCAACATAGGAGCAGCAGTAGGGTATTTGGCTCATTGAGCCTGTTTTGCCATTTTTTTACATCTCAATTCCCTACCTTTAGAAACATAGAAAACAGGTGCAGGAGTAGGCCATTCGGCCTTTTGAGCCTGCACCACCATTCAATATGATCATGGCTGATCATGCAACTTCAGTACCCCATTCCTGCTTTCTCTCCATCCCCCTTGATCCCTTTAGCCACAAGGGCCACATCTAACTCCCTTTTGAATATATCTAACGAACTGGCCTCAACAATTTTCTGTGGTAGAGAATTCCACAGGTTCACAATTCTCTGAGTGAAGAAGTTTCTCCTCATCTCAGTCCTAAATGGCTTACCCCTTATACTTAGACTGTGACCCCTGGTTCTGGACTTCCCCAACATCGGGAACATTCTTCTTGCATCTAACCTGTCCAATCCCATCAGAATTTTATATGTTTCTATGAAATCTCCCCTCATTCTTCTAAATTCCAGTGAATATAAGCCTAGTCGATCTAATCTTTCTTCATGTCAGTCCTGCCATCCCGGGAATCAGTCTGGTGAACCTTCGCTGCACTCCCTCAATAGCAAGAATGCCCTTCCTCAGATTAGGAGACCAAAACTGTACAAAATATTCAAGGTGTGGCCTCACCAAGGCCCAACTGCATTAAGACCTCCCTGCTCCTGTACTCAAATCCTCTCGCTATGAGGGCCAACATGCCATTTGCCTTCTTCACCGCCTGCTGTATCTGCATGCCAACTTTCAATGACTGATGTGCCATGACATCCAAGTCTCGTTGCACCTCCCCTTTTCCTAATCTGTCACCATTCAGATAATATTCTGCCTTCCTGATTTTGCCACCAAAGTGGATAACCTCACATTTATCTACATTATAATGCATCTGCCATGCATTTGCCCACTCACCTAACCTGTCCAAGTCACCCTGCAGCCTCTTAGCATCCTCCTCACAGCTCACACTGCCACCTAACTTAGTGTCATCTGCAAACTTGAAGATATTACATTCAATTCCTTTGTCTAAATCATTAATGTATATTGTAAATAGCTGGGGTCCCAGCACTGAACCTTGCGGTACCCCACTAGTCGCGCCTGCCATTCTGAAAAGGACCCATTTATTCCTACTCTTTGCTTCCTGTCTGCCAAGCAGTTTTCTATCCACGTCAATACATTATCCCCAATGCCGTGTGCTTTAATTTTGCACACCAATATCCTGTGTGGGACCTTGTCAAAAGCCTTTTGAAAGTCCAAATACACCACATCCACTGGTTCTCCCTTGTCCATTTGCACCACGCTCCTTAAGATCCTTACTTTCTAATTATCAAGCATGAGCTAGGTAAAGTAAAGCTCCTTTTATTTTGTCCGAACAATTTGCATTAGCCACAACCTCAGAACTGCACCAATGTGACAATCTGCGTATTAGCCATCTTTGCTGGTTAGAATAACAGAATCATAACAGAAGGATGGTCACAGCCCTACACATTTTTCCTTTTAAAGTATTTCTCCAATCCCCCTTTAAAAGTTACTATTGAGTTTGCTTCCACCACCATTTCAGGCAGTGCATTCCAGATCACAACAACTTGCTGTGTGACTAACATTCGGATTTCTCCTCTGGTTCTTTTGCTAATTACCTTAAATCTGTGTCCTCTAGTTACCGACCCTCCTGTGAGTGAAAACAGTTTTTCCTTATATACTCTATCAAAATTCCTCATAATTTTGAACACCTATATTAAATCTCCCCTTCATCTTCTCTGCTCTAAAGTAAACAATTCCAACTTCATAGAATCACAGAAATTTATAGCACGGAAGGAGGTCATTTCGGACCATCGTGTCCACGCCAGCTATCAAAGAACTATCCAGCCTAATCCCACTTTCTAGCTCTTGATCCGTAGCCATGTAGGTTACTGCACTTCAAATGCATATCCAAGTACTTTTTAAATGTGGTGAGGGCTTCAGGCAGAGTGTTCCAGACCCCCAACACCCATGGGTTAAAACATTTTCCCTTACATTCCCCCCTCCACATCTCCTACCAATTACTTTAAATCTTTGCCCCCTGGTTGTTCACTCTCTGCTAAGGGACATTTAAAAACTTCTCTAGTCTTTCCACACAAGTCCCTCATCCCTGGTATCATTCTCTCCAAGGCCTTGACATCCTTCCTAAAGTGTGGTGCTCACAATTGGTCACAATACTCCAACTGAGGCCAAACTAGTGATTTATAAAGGTTTAGCATAACTTTCTTGCTTTTGTGCACTACACCTCTATTTATAAAGCCAAGGATCTCATATGCTTTTTTAAAAAAAAACAGCCTCATCAACATTCTGCCACCTTCAAAGATTTGTCTACATAAACCCCCAGGTCTTTCTGTTCCTGCACCCCATTTAAAATTGTACCATTAAGTTTCTATTGACTATCCTCATCCTTCCTTCCAAAATGCATCATTTTACCAGTTTGTCCACATTCCTCTGAAGACTGTTACTATCCTCCTCACTGTTTACTATAATTCTGAATTTTGTATCATCTGCAAACTTTGAAATTATGCCGTTTATACCCAAGTCCAGGTTATTAATACACATCAATAATAGTAGTGGTCCCAATACCAACCCCTGGGGGACACCACTGTATACTTCCCTCCAGTCTGAAAAACAATCATTCATCACTTCTCTCTGCTTTCTGTCCCTTAGCCAATTTTGTATCCACACTGCCATTACCCCTGTAATCTCATGGGCTTCAGATAAGCCCATCTCTATCTCCTTTTTTGAACAGGGTTGTAACATTTACAACCCTCCATTCCTCTGGTGCCACTCGCCTATCCAAGCCACTCAAATATCCCAGGAGGATTAAAATATTGTGGGTGGAGCCTGCTAGTTCCACCCTTACTTCCCTCAGCAAAACTATAATGCATCCCATCCAGGCCGGATGGCTTTTCTACTTTGAGCACTGCCAACCTTTTAAGTACCTCCTCTTAATATATTTTGATCCAATCCAATTTCTCTACTGTCCCTCCATTGCTGGGACATTGGCAGCATCCTCTTTTGTGAAGTCAGATGCAAAGTAGTCATTTAGTACTTCAGCCATGCTCTCTGCCTCCGTAAGATCTCCTTTTTGGTCCCTAATCGGCCTCACCCTTCATTTGACTGTCCTTTTACTACTTATAGGTTTGTAAAAGACTTGTGTTTCTTTTTACGTTACCTGCTAATCTTTCCTCATACATTCTTTTTGCCCCTCTTACTTACTTTTTTAGTTCTCCTCTGCACTCTGTATTCTGCTTGATTCTCTACTGTATTATGAATCTGACATTGATCATAAGCCTCCTTTTCCTGTTTCATTTTAATCTCTATATCTTTAGTCATCCACGTAGGAATGTGTCCAGGTGAATAAGTTCTCGGAGATTACAAATTTAATGCCATTATTTTTGCTGTGATCCAATATCCATTGGGAACTAGGCCAAGACTTGGTAAATGAATTTCACATCGGATCCCTACAGCCAGAACAGAAGAATTTCATTCAATCATCTGGGCTGGACTAGAATTTAGCCACGCTAGTGAAGGTACCCATTGCACTACCCTGGCCCTCTGTATAGAACAAATCATTCAACTTGAATGACTACACAGCCAACTCTGGCATAATTATATAGTTTAACCTTTCTTGTAAATATCTAAGTTAGTGGAGAAATGGTAGTATAGTGGTTATGTTACAGGTCTAGTAATCCAGAGGCCTGGACTAATGATCCAGAGACGAGAGGTTAAATCCCACCACAGCAGCTGGGGAAATTAAATTCAGTTAATTAAATAAATCTGGAATAAAAAGCTAGCATCAGTAACGGTGACCATGGGCTCAATTTTCCCCAGTATTTCAGCCTTTTTTTTTTGAGCAGGCTGCTTCTTCTGGCCTAACTTAAAAATCCGCAGTTTCCCCAATCAATTTGCATCAGTGTAACTCAGTTAGTTACGAATTTTTTAAGCCTTTTTTTTTCAGCCAAAGGGGGCGTAACTAGCCACCGACGCCAATTCTGGCCATTTTGGGAAGTTTGGCCAGCTGAGAGTTACTCCAGTTCTGATTAGGCCAGCGTGGAGAGAGAGCGCGCGAGCGAGCGGAGGAGAGCGCGCGAGCGCGCGGAGGAGAGCGCGCGAGCGAGCGGAGGAGAGCGCGCGAGCGAGCGGAGGAGAGCGCGCGAGCGAGCGGAGGAGAGCGCGCGAGCAGGAGCGAGAGAGGGAGAGAGGGAGAGGGAGAGAAGGAGGGAGAGGGAGAGAAGGAGGGAGAGAGAGAGAGAGAGGGAGCAAGCAGAGAGAAAAAGAAAGAGAAAGAGGAAAGAAAGAGAAAGAGGAGAGAAAGCGAAAGAGGAGAGAAAGCGAAAGAGGAGAGAAAGCGAAAGAGGAGAGAAAGCGAAAGAGGAGAGCGAGAGAGAGAGAAAGAGAGAGAGAGAGAAAGTGGAGAGAGGAGGAGAGAGAGCAAGAGGAGAGAGAGAAGGAGTTTTTGGCATCCTTGGGCCCCAAAAAAAACCAGGCAGGCAAGTACACCAAAAAAATGCTTTGGGGAAAATTGAGCCCCATGAAACTGCCGGATTGTTGTAAAAACCCATCTGGTTCACTACTGTCCTTTCGTGAAGGAAATCTGCCGTCATTATCTGGTTTGGCATATATGTGACTCCAGACATACCCAGCCCCGTCAACCCTGCACAGTCCTCCTCACTAACAGCTGGGGATGTGTCAAAATTGGGAGAGTTGTCCCACAGACTAGTCAAGCCATAGCCCGACATGGTCATACACATAGAATCATACCTTTCAGCCAATGTCCCAGATTCATCCATCACCATCACTGACCCACTGGCAGGACAGACCCACCAGAGGTGGTGGCACAGTGGTACACAGTCGGGGGGTGGGGGGGGTGTGATCCTGGGAGTCATCAACATTGACCCTGGACCCCATGGCTTCAGGTCAAGCATGGGCAAGCAAACCTGCTTATGACCACCTACCACCCTCCTTCAGCTGATGAATCAATAGTCCTCCATGTTGAACACCATTTGGAAGAGGCACCGAGGGTAGCAAAAGCACAGAATGTACTCTGGTTGGGGGACCTCAATGTCCATGACCAAGAGTGGCTCGGTAGCATCACTACTGACCAAGCTGGTCGAGTCCTGAAGGACATAGCTGCCAGGCTGGGTCTGCAGCAGGTAGCGAGAGGACCAACACAAGGGAAAAATCTACTTGCCTTGTCCTCACCAATCTACCTGTCGCAGATGCATCGGTCCTCGACAGCATTTGTCACAGTGACTACTGCACAGTTCTTATTGAGAGGAAATCCCGTCTTCACATGAAGGACACCCTCCATCGTATTGTGTGGCATGACCACCGTGCTAAATGGGATAGATTCAGGACAGATCTAGCAGCTCAAAACTGGCGCTGTGGCCATCAGCAGCAGATTTGTATTCCACCACAATCCAGAATCTCATGGCCCTGCATCTCCCTCACTCTACCATTACCATCAAGCCAGGGGATCAACTCTGGTTTAATGATTACAGAAGAGCATGCCAGGAGCAGCACCAGGTGTGCCTAAAAATGAGATGCCAACCTAGGGAAGCTGCAATACAAGTCTACATGCATGCTAAACAGTGGAAGCAGCATGCTACAGACAGAGCTAAGCGATCCCACAATCACCGGATCAGATCAAAGCTCTGCAGTCCTGCCACATCCAGTCATGAATGGTAGTGGACAATTAATCCACTAACGGGAGGAGGAATATCCCCATCCTCAATGATGATGGAGCCCATCACTTGAATGCAAAAGACAAGGCTGAAGCGTTTGCAACCATCTTCAGCCAGAATGCCAAGATCCATATTGGTCCCTAATGTCACAGAAGCCAATCTTCAGCCAATTTGATTCACTCCATGGGATATCAAGAAACAGCTGAGTGCACCGGATACAGCAAAAGCTGTGGGCCCTGACAACATCCCGGCTGTCATGCTCAAGACATGTGTTCCAGAACGAGCCAAGCTGTTCCAGTACAGCTACAACACTGGCATCTACCAGACAATGTGGAAAACTGTCCAGCTATGTCCTGTCCACAAAAAGCAGGACAAATCCAATCCGGCCAATTACCACCCCATCAGTCTACTCTCAATCATCAGCAAAGTGATGGAAGGTGTTGTCAACAGTGCTATCAAATGGCACTTACTCACCAATAACCTGCTCACTGTGGTCAGTTTGGGTTCTGCCAGGACCACCTGGCTCCAGACCTCATTACAGCCTTGGTCCAAACATGGACAAAAGAGCTGAATTTCAGAAGTGAGGTGAGGTGAGAGTGACTGCACTTGACATCAAGGCAGCATTTCACTGAATGTGGCATCAAGGAGCCAAAGTAAAATTGAAGTCAATTACAATCAGGAGGAAAAGTCTCCACTGGCTGGAGTCATACCTATCACAAAGGAAGATGGTTGAAGTTGTTGGAGGCCAATCATTTCAGTCCCAGGACATCGCTGCAGGAGTTTCTCAGGACAGTGTCCTTGGCCCAACCATCTTCAGCTGCTTCATCAATAATCTTCCCTCCATCATAAAGTCAGAAGTGGGGATGTTCGCTGATGTGTGTTCAGTTCCATTCGCAACTCCTCAGATAATGAAGCAGTCCATGCCCAAATGCAGCAAGACCTGGATGACATTCAGGCCTGGGCTGATAAGTGGCAAGTAACATTCGTACAACACAAGAGCCAGGCAATGACTATCAATAGGTAAGAGTCTAATCACCTTCCCATGATATTCAAAAGCACCACCATCGCAGAATCCCCATAACTATCAACATCCTGGAGGTCACCATTGACCAGAAACTTAACTGGACCAGCCACATAAATACCGTGGCTACAAAAGCAGGTCAGAGACTGGGTATTCGTCGGCAAGTGTCTCACCTCCTGACTACCCAAAGTCTTTCAACGATCTACAAGGCACAAGTCAGGAATGTGATGGAATACTCTCCACTTGCCTAAATGAGTGCAGCTCCAACAACACAGCCACTTGATTGGCTTGACACCATCCAAGACAAAGTAGCCCGCTTGATTGGCCCCATCCACCACCATAAACATTTACTCCCTGCACCACCGCGCACCATGGCTGTAGTGTGCATCATCGACATGATGCACTGCAGCAACTCGCCATGGCTTCTTCGGCAGCACCTCCCAAACCTGCGACCCCCACCACCTAGAAGGACAAGGGCAGCAGGCACATGAGAACACCATCACCTGCATGTTGCCCTCCAAGTTACACACCATCCTGACTTGGAAGTATATCGCCGTTCGTTCATCGCTGCTGGGTCAAATTCCTGGAATTTCCCTCCCGAACAGCAGAGAGTACATTCACCACACAGACTGCAGCGGTTCAAGTCAGCAGCTCATCATCACCTTCTCAAGGGCAATTAGGAATGGGCAATAAATGCTGGTCTTGCCAGCAACGCCCACATCCCAGGAACTAATTAAAAAAAATAAAAAGCTTAAGGGTTAGAGGTGGGAAGGACACAAGAACATAAAAACATAATAGGAGCAGGAGTAGGCTATACGGCCCCTTGAGCCTGCTCCGCCATTTAATACGATCATGGCTGATCCGATCATGGACTCAGGTCCACTTCCCTTCCCGCTCTCCATAACCCCTTATTGTTTAAGAAACAGTCTATTTTTGTCTTAAATTTATTCAATGACCCAGCTTCCACAGCTCTGAGGCAGCGAATTCCACAGATTTACAACCCTTAAGAAATTTCTCCTCGTCTCTGTTTTACATGGCGGCCCCTTATTCTAAGATCATGCCCTCTAGTTCTAGTCATCCTCTCTGCATCCACCTTGTCAAGCCCCCTCATAATCTTATATGTTGCGATAAGATCACCTCTCATTCTTCTGAATTCCAATGAGAGGAGGTCCAACCTACTCAACCTTTCCTAAATAAAGTCAACCCCCTCATCCCCAGAATCAACCTTGTGAACCTTCTCTGAACTGCCTCCAAAGCAAGTATATCCTTTTGTAAATATGGAAACCAAAACTGCACGCAGTATTCCAGGTATGGCCTCACCAATACCCTGTATAGCTGTAGTAAGACTTCCCTGCTTTTATACTCCATCTCCTTTGCAATAAAGGCCAAGATTCCATTGGCCTTCCTGATCACTTGCTGTACTTGCATACTATCCTTTTGTGTTTCATGCACAAATACCCCCAGGTCCCGTTGTACTGCGACACTTTGCAATCTTTCTCCATTTAAATAATAACTTGCTCTTTGATTTTTTTCTGCCAAAGTGCATGACCTCACACTTTCCAACATTATACTCCATCTACCAAATGTTTGCCCACTCACTTAGCCTGTCTATGTCCTCTTGCAGATTTTTTGAGTACTCCTCACACATTGCTTTCCCTCCCATCTTTGTAACATCAGCAAACTTGGCTACATTACACTCAGTCCCTTCTTCTAAGTCGTTAATATAGATTGTAAATAGTTGGGGTCCCAGCACTGATCCCTGCGGCACCCCACTAGTTACTGGTTGCCAACCAGAGAATGAACCATTTATCCCAACACACAGTTTTGATCTATGTAGTTAAAAGGAAATTTACGGTCCAGTTATCACTGAAAAGGACTCATACCAAGGCCACAAAATTGAAGCGAACAATCGCTAACTAGCATATTACTTATTTTTAAAATCTTTGTTAATCATATATTGAGGCAAGACCATTTCATTTGAAGAGTTCTGCAACCAAGAGTAATAGATTTTTGGGCATATTATCCATTTCAAGTCATACTAATTACAGTGCCTTCCAGATTCTCTCATTTTCACGGTTATGTATTTAACAGCAAATATCAAATCAGTCTCTAGACACACACAGGCACTTAATAATTTAATGCAGGTTGAACCTCTCTTATCCAGAATCCTTGAGACCTGGCCTGTTCTGGATAAGAGATTTTTCTGGACGCGGGGTAGTCACGTTAAATTGGATGGTACAGGTACTAAGCAAGGGGATATTTGGGCTGGCTGGCTTGTGAGTGCAGCAGAGAGATCATTGGGGGGGGGGGGGGGGTGGATCGCGGGGTCAGGCTAACGATTGCGGGAGTCAGCAGCGAGGAAGGACTTCAATTTGCTCATGTCGGAGTTCTGCGCATGTGCCACCCGGTGACCGGGAATGGTTCTGGACGAGGGGTGGTTCCAGGTAAGGGAGTTCTGGATAAGGGAGGCTCAACCTGTCGAACTTCAGTGGCTGTGAAGTGCTTTGGGACATCGAGATAGTGAAAAGCACTATATAAATGCAAGTCTTTCTTTTTCTTTTATAATTGATAAACAAAGGGGGTAAGAAAAGAGACATGAATGTGAACATAGAGGAAATGCAACCATACTTTAAAAAGGATGATATGCACAATTTAGACACTAAAAACAAGAACCAGACACAGCTTTCTAATTTGGTTCAAATTGGCATAAAGAACATGAGGTAGTCTTACTTTTAAAAAACAGTTAAAATAGAGCAAAGCTTGAAAACTGGTAAATGGCAAGATATTTTATTGCTTGGGATAGTCAATATATGCTCTGTCTCCTTCCTGTGGGAAAGAGTAAAGTGTGGTGGAATTTTCCTCGCTGGTCAATGACATCTCTCTACGACACTGCAATATCCAAACCACTCATAACTTGGTGCTGTTGCTGTTTTAAAAGTGTTAAATCATTCTTCATGTACGTTAAAACAGCCACTACATCTAAGCTTGCTCTGAAAACAACAGGCCAGAGCTGGTCAAACAAAATTCTAAAAAAATCTCGACAACAGTACAATTTTCTGTCCTGATACAACCATTCTTGACTGCTTCTCTACTTGTGTAACTTGTAATATTCATTGATAGTTGTATGCTTACAATCAGTTTAAAACTATGACTTGAAGGGCAAAACAAACTAAAGACAAAGGGCCCAAACTTGGTCAAAGCTAAGGCCCGCCCATTTCTTGGCAGTCCCCGGACAGAACGTATCTTTTGGCCGCCCGCTGCCACTGGGGCCCGTCGGGAGCAGCAGCAGGCAGCGAGAGTCGGCAGGTGTGAGTGGACGGCGGCAGCAGTGGGCGCTAGGTGTGGGCCTCTCGACTCGGCAAACATTGGAGGCTGTGCATCGTGCACGCCGAGAGACTTGTTTTTTTTCGCGATTGAGGCTGATGGCACAGCTGCACATGCGCATAAAAGTTGTGCACTCACTTGCACCTGCCAGTTGGAGAGGGGTAAGTTTTGGAGAGATATATACAAATTCATCATCAGCCATCCATCAAGGAAAGTAATAATGAGTGCAAAAAAAACTTCCATGAAGTCTGATGGAGCCAAGTCCAGAGCTCCCTGGTTTAATGATGATGAGCTGGAGGAGCTTGTATCTGAGGTGGAGCGCCAGTATAAAGACCTCACCCGGGATGGCAAGCCTCTACCACCCCTATATAGATGCATTTGGAGGGAGATTGGTGAGGCCATGTCCCCAGTGGGCAACATTGTGCGGGATGGAGACCAGTGTCGGAAACGATGGAGTGATGTGATGGCGTCAACAAGAGTGAGCAAACATTTATTGGACCACTCCCGTGCAGCTCCAAAAGATTCTGTGCCAGTTGTGCCTGTGTGTGCGCTGCATGAGCAAAAGGGGCAAAGGCTGCAACGTTTCTTTCTGCAGAAGAAAAGAACATCCAAGGCATCAGGCCTGAATGCCATGGGAGGGGGCCCAGCAGGACTGGATTATTGGGTCCATCATTGAAACATCTGTGAACTCATCCCTTTTGGTGTGGAAACAAGTTGTCCTCGTTTGAGAGACCGCCTATGATGAGCAGCTGTCATTGAGTTGAGCAGCCTACAGGAGCGTGTCTTGGTGTTGGTGGGTGACCACCGCTATGCCATCACAAAGGGTGCTGCAGATCTTGTGTTAGAGCATGGTAAGCTTATACTAAACTCCGGTCTACGTCACGCTCATGTCTTGAAAGGTCATGCAATGCTAAGTCAAATGCTTTTTAACGCACCGTGTGTCGACCATTAATGGTGTGCTCATGTAGCAATGGAACTCCTTTAAGTAAGAATGTGAAATGTTACGGCTCACATGTCAGCTTGACCAACCCCACATCCCAGCTATACACTGAAATGTTGTCCTGTGTTTGCAGATGTTGATCCGGACAGCACCGAGCAATGCACCCCATCCACCTCTGGCACACAAAGGCTGGGTGTGACACCAACGTCTCCCACCCAGACGTTGTCACCAGCCCAACACACCAGCTCCTCCGCCACCCTCCCTCCCCCAACCACCAAGATCATCCATATCCACCGCACCCACCTCCGCCACCCAAAGTCACAAGGACCAGGAGGGAGAAGTGTCAGTCTTCGAACCACGAGGTCGAGGAGTTGGAAGAGGAGGACTCCAGCCAGAAGACCAGGATTTGAGTCGGACGAAGCAGGAACAAGTGCTGGGAGGTTTAGAGAAAGTGGCGGAAAAGCCACCAAGCCGCAAGCACCCAGGATGATGCAACAATCCGATGAGGATGGAGGACGGCTCGTAGCAATTCAGGAAATGGTCCTGCCGTCGAGGACGAGTGTGGAACTAGGTCAATATGTTGCAGCTGCAGACCATGGCTGGGATAGCTGCCAGCATCGCCACCTTTGCTGAGCAGCATACTGCCAGAATGGAGCGGCTCATTAGTGGGGTGGAGCGCAACACCCACTCTGTTGAGGCGATGAGACAAGCGATGGCTTCTGGCCATGTCATGCAACCCCACCCCCTCCCCGAGCCCACACCATCGAGGCCGACAGATCAAGAGGAGCCGGAAATGCCGGCACCTTCAATCACGCCCCCTAACTTCTCTCCAAGACAAACACGTCAGTAGCGATCCGCCTGCCCTCCTGCACAACGTGATGGAGCAGAGGCGGTGAGGGGCAGGGGTGCGGCTCACCGTGGTGAAGGCGGAGCTTTGAAGAGGACGATGGGCCTCACATCGGGGGGGGGGAGGGGGGAGGCAGAAAAAGGTGGTGGTAGTTGTAGGTAGATGGTTGGGTTGGACGTTGGTGGTGGATGTGTTCTTTACTCCTCATTAAATTGTGGCTGTTGTTTCACATGGGTCATTGTCAATGTCACTTGAGTGGTTTTGGATATGTTGGATTCAATTGTTTGCATGTTCTGTCACTTTGGCATGCTGCACTATTCAATAATCACATTGTTCACCCACTCTTGGTCCATGTCTCATTTTTACATTATCTGGGCTGCATTCTGAGAAAAAGACAAATCTCCTTCAGGTGTACTGCTGTATGAGGAATATAAGAACATAGGAAATAGGAACAGGAGTAGGCCATACGGCCCCTCGAGCCTGCTCCGCCATTCAATAAGATCATGGCTGATCTGATCATGGATCTTGCCCTCCACATATGATGCGACTGGTTAATGGGTCCTGTCATCAGGCGATTGCAATACGACAAGCAAGGGTCACCAATGCAGAAAGGCTGCCATTCAATGAGACAGTTGCATTACTTGCAGGGCACACATTAAGGTTTGCACTTCAGTCCACTTTTTCTTGAGTCTACCATCGCGGAGTCCCAGCCCTGACGACATGTTCCTCAGTGACCTTGCAGTTCATTATATATCTTTTTCCGTCTTCTGTGCTTGAGGTCATGCTGTTCTCACATGCTGCGACCTGCCAGAGCATCACATGTTCTCATTTTCGCCTAGTTACTCTGACGGAAGCTCATACCATCTGTGCACTCACATTGAGTCAATAACTCTGTTCTGCCTGCAATGGTCTAAAAACTTTTGTAGGGCATCTCCATTGAGCCTTTACCATCTTTCGGCACTCATCTACCACACCTTCCCTTCAATGGAGTACTTTTCATTTACATGTCTGAACGCATTCTGTGCAGCTTCAGGTCGATCAGATAACTAATTGAGCCTCTGCTAATGGTACAGCATATGGACGCTACCCGGGATGTGCGGCGCTGCAGTACTCCGAGCGATTCTCCCTGCCGCCCGATTCACAGCCAACTTAGACCACCTTTTTGCAAACAGTCGGGAGCACGATAATAGAGGATCGTGAGAGCCTCCGGCGCGAGGAGGGCACGCACGCACAGTGCTGAAGTAAGTTATTAAAGATCAGCAATGAGTCATGAATACGGTCAAAAAATATATTGGGTATATTTAGTCAAGAGAAAAGAATTAAAAAATAATATTGCAGTATTAAAATTCCTGGAACGTTTGATTTGACAAGAATGTCATTTCAAATTGGCAACTTTTCAATTTTGCAGTAAATTCTACATCAGTCTTGAAACTGTTTTAGTGTTATGCAGAAAAGTCAAAAGAATATACCAGCAAGATGTACTTACTATAGCTATCATTTTAAAACCCAAAGTAAAATCCATAGATTGAGAATCCAGTTCCATAAAGAGAAACATTTAAAAAAATGCCATATTTGAAAAGAAACAAAACAAAACTAAACTTATAATAAAGAGTTTTCTTCCAGGCCAGCTAATCTTATAGTGAATGATACATCAACTTGGTTATATTTGCCACAATTAAAACACAGATAGAAGAAAACTTTTTTCTGACATAGAATCAGTTTTGAAACAATTGTTTTAAACAAACAAGTGTTATTACTTGCAACCATTAATCCTTTTTGGTCTTTGTTTTATACCAACTATTTGATCATTTATTAATTTCTATTCTTTGAAAATATTAGAGTAGGAATTTCAAGAATTTATAGTTTTGAAAAGCTAACCACTGATTTGCAGTTTCACCAAGAGGGAAACTTAAAAATGTGATCCTCTGTATCTGCCAATGGGCATCCAAAATACAAGATCACAAGATGATTATGGATCAGGAAGGCCATTCAGCTCACTTGATTCATCCATTCAGAGAGACCCATCAGCTCACGGAAGCCTCCAATAAGTTCCTCAAATAATTCCAAGATTTTTTTGCCTCCCTACTCTATCTGGAAGATAATTTCACACCTTGATCACTCTTTGTGCGAAGGAGAATATCCTAATATCTGTTCTAAAAGTACACGTCAAACATAGATTTGAACGGATATCCACTTGTTCGACTCCTGCAGTTTAATATTTAAGGTTAACTTTTTCTATACTGCTATCTAACTTGCATACAAGATTGTCTCTTAATCACCATTACAGCCTGAAAAGCCCAAATTGGTCCAGTCTTCCCTCATAATTTATACCCGACACTGGCTTCTGGCTCTTCGCTGCTTGAATGGATCTCGTGTCAGCAGTGGCTCACTGGTAGCTCTCTCGCTTACGAGACAAATGGTTGTGGGTCCAAGATCCACTTTAGAGACTCAAGCACAAAATCAAGACCGACACTCCAATGCATGTCCTGAGGGAGTGCTGCACTTTTGGATGAGACGTTAAACTGAGGACCCTTCTGCCCTCTTGGATGAACATAAAAGTTGCATTGGCAACATTCGAAGAGGAGCAGGGGAGATATTCTGGTATCCTGGCCAACATATGTCCCTAAACCAACACCTAAAACAGATTATCTGGTCATTACTTCATGGCTGTTTGTGGGAGCTTGATACACCCAAATTGGCTGCCGCATTTCCCACATTACACCATTGACTACACTGCAAAAAGTACTTCAATGTCTGTAAAGCTCTTTGGGACATCCTGAGATTGTGTAAATTGCTATATGAATGAAGAACACAACATTCAAAATACAATCTGACGAAGGGTTGAGCATTACCTCTGCTAATCTATATTTTACTGTTTTGGCTATGTAGTTCAACACCCTACTGGCTTTGTTGGGTATACTCTGCATTGATTGGACAAATTTAGCTGAGACACTTAAAGACTCCAAGGTCTCTGAACTTTATCCTTATTTCAACACCATTCAGGGAGTTTGTGTGTGGTATATATTTTCTTCCTTTGTGGAGCACTTTACACATGTGCATGAAATTTCATGCACGTCATTGTTCAGCCCAGTTACTTATCTTGTACAACTCATTCAGTAGTTTCTGAGCTGCCTCTTCCAATTCCATTGCTCCTGATAGTTTGGTATCACCTACAAATTGATTTCTTTGCATTGAGTTTCCGAATTCAGATCATTTATATAAATTATAACAATACTGGTCCCAACACTGAGCCCTGAGGCACTCCACTCAGTATTTTCCCCACTCGCATAACTCCTCTAACAAATACTCCTCGTTTGCTACCCTTTAAGCAGTTCCTTATCTATTTCCATGATTAATTCTGAAACAACAACTTGCATTTATATAGCATCTTTAATGTAGTAAAACACCTCAAGGCACTTCACAGGAACATTATCAAACACAATTTGACACAGCCATATAAGAAGATATTAGGTCAGGTCAAAGAGGTATGTTTTAAAGGAGCGTCTTAAAGAAGGAAGTGAGATAGCAAGGCGGAGGAGATTTAGGGTGGGAATTCCAGAACATAGGAGCTAAGCAGTTGACGGCGCAGCCACCAATGGTGGAGCAATTAAAACCGAGGATGTGCAAGAGGCTAGAATTGGAGGAGCACAGAGATCTTGGAGGGCGTAGGGCTGGAGGAGGTTACAGAGCTAGGCATGGGTGGGGAGGATGCTATGAGGCTGCAGAGTGACTTGGATAGGTTAGGTGAGTGGGCAAATGCATGGCAAATGAAGTATAATGTGGATAAATGTGAGGTTATCCACTTTGGTGGTAAAAACAGAGACAGACTATTATCTGAATGGTGACAGATTAGGAAAAGGGGAGGTGCAACGAGACCTGGGTGTCATGGTACATCAGTCATTGAAGGTTGGCATGCAGGTACAGCAGGCGGTTAAGAAAGCAAATGGCATGTTGGCCTTCATAGCGAGGGGATTTGAGTACAGGGGCAGGGAGGTGTTACTACAATTGTACAGGGCCTTGGTGAGGCCACACCTGGAGTATTGTGTACAGTTTTGGTCTCCTAACTTGAGGAAGGACATTCTTGCTATTGAGGGAGTGCAGCGAAGGTTCACCAGACTGATTCCCGGGATGGCGGGGCTGACATATCAAAAAAGACTGGATCAACTGGGCTTGCATTCACTGGAGTTCAGAAGAATGAGAGGGGATCTCATCGAAACGTTTAAAATTCTGATGGGTTTAGACAGGTTAGATGCAGGAAGAATGTTCCCAATGTTGGGGAAGTCCAGAACCAGGGGTCACAGTCTAAGGATAAGGGGTAAGCCATTTAGGACCGAGATGAGGAGAAACATCTTCACACAGAGAGTGGTGAATCTGTGGAATTCTCTACCACAGAAAGTTGTTGAGGCCAATTCACTAAATATATTCAAAAAGGAGTTAGATGTAGTCCTTACTACTAGGGAGATCAAGGGGTATGGCGAGAAAGCAGGAATGGGGTACTGACGTTGTATGTTCAGCCATGAACTCATTGAATGGCGGTGCAGGCGCGAAGGGCCGAATGGCCTACTCCTGCACGTATTTTCTATGTTTCTATGAAGGGATTTAAAAAAAGGATGAGAATTGTAAAATTTAGGTGTTGCCGGACCAGGAACCAATCAAGCAGAGGGGTGACAGGTGAATGGGACGTGGCGCGAGTTAGAACACAGGCAGCCAAGTTTTGGATTAAACCCCACAACTTTCAGCTTTGAGCTTAATTATTGGACTTTCACGTGACCTGCTCTACCAGTCATTTTCTCAAAAAAAGTCAATTAATTTTATTCAAGCAACATCTTCCCTTTCTGAATCGATGCTGACTGCTGTTAACCATGTTATTTTGTTGTCCAGGTGATCTTCATGTTTACTCCTGATAACAAATTCCATTATTTTACATGGAATGGAAGCAAGATTCGCTGGTTTGTAGCTTTCCATGTCGGTTTTGTCACCCTTTTTGAATATGGCCTGCTTCCAATCTTCTGGTACAGGTTGAACCTCCCTTATCCGGAACCTCAGGACTTGGCCTGTTCCGGATAAGGGATTTTTCTGGACGAGGGGTGGTCACGTTAAATTGGATGGTACAGGTACTGAGTATCGAGGCTGGCTGGCTTGGGGCTGGGAGTGCAGCAGAGAGATCTTTGGTGGGGGGGAGGGGGGGGCGGGGGGGGCAGTGGATCGCAGGGTCAGGTCAGCAATTGTGGGAGTCAGCAGCGAGGAAGTTGTTCATGTGTTCATGTCGCAGTTCTGCACATGCACCACCCGGTCGCCGGGGGTGGTTCCGGATAAGGGAGGTTCAACCTATACCTCCCCAGTGTCCATCAACAGGTTCGATCTATATTTTTAATGATCGTCCATGCCTCACAAATCTATGTTCCTCTGTCTTGTTGCACTCTGGGATAAATACAATCGTTATTTAGGTATTTGTTTGTTATAAGTCCAATCAGCCTATTTAGGTCTTCCATCTCAGTTATAACAAAGTCATTGTACAATACTTGGTATATCATAACACCTTGGGTAGTGTGGAGCTAGTTCCACTTCAACATGAATGAGGAACGGTACAGGACTAAGTAAACACACACTGCAAAATTCTTCACATTATAACTCCCTAGTCAATCTTACACAAACTTGTTTTAGAACAGGAACTGAATAAAAGCTTACTAAAAATAGCAAATTTTGCAGAAATCTGTACACAGTCTCCAAGTAATATATGCATCAGAAATGAATTGCCAAAATTTCCACTGCAGGTTCCATAAGCATAGTAAATTGTCCGGTGAACCACTGCTCTCTGTGGGCCTGCATGCGCGGTTTTTGCATTTAAAAGCCAGTGAGCTGCCGGCGCGGGAGCTCCAGAGCGCTGTGCAGCCGCGCAGTTTCTTGCTGTGAACTAGTACAGACATGAGGCATGACACAACCATCTGTACCTCTGGAAAATATTGTGTTTTTGTCTCGATGCAATGAAAGTAGCTGTTTCAGAAAGGTTCAGATTCCTGGGACCTACCATTCAGATTTTTGAGGCATTGGAATCAGTTATGATGTAGGACTGAGCTATATCAATACCAATCGCACGATACCCGACCAGAGCTGGGGCTTTATCTTTGTGAAGTAGTTAACTCCTCAACAGGGATAGTTGGAGAAGGGAAGGAAGAAAGAGTACAGCAGGGCAGCTTGGAAGGGAAAGTAAGCTTTAGGTGTATAGGGAATACACAGATAGAAAAGGTTGAAAGTTGTTAAGCAGGACTAGATAGTAAAGAATTAGCACTAGAAAGGCAAAAAGATTGCCAAACTAAGGGAATCTGAATGTAAAAATGTATATTAATGAATAGGGTATAAGAAACAAAAGTGGGGAATTGAAGTCGTCGATTAAAATGGAAAATCAACCACACAACAGCAGTAACTGAGACGTGGTTATAGCTAAGTCAGGATTGGCAATTAAATATTCTTGGGTATAAAACTTGCAGGAGGGACAGGGAAGGATGAAAGAGATGTGGGGTCATTGCACTAATTAGACGTATCATTGTGCCAGAGAGTAAGAATTGAGGCCCAAACAAAATTCCGTTGAATTGAGCTGAGGAATACTAAAATGTCTGTCACTAGAGAGTTTATTACAGACCTAACAGTGGAAAGGAAGTTGAGGCACGTATCAACAAGAGAGTTAGAATTGAAAGTGGTTTTAATTACCCAAAAATAGACTTGGAAACATTTGTGATGAAAGAGGGATTTTTTTTCTCTAGCAGCATAGTCTAATAGTTTCCTCAGTCATTATGCTGCTATCCCAATAAGGAACAAAGCGCTACCTGACCTGGTTCTAGGTAATGAAGTAGAGCACGTAGGTGACCTAAATATAATTAGGATCAGTGTAATAGAATAGAAAAGAAAAAGAAACAGAAAAGTCAAGGACAAGGGCAACTGACTGAGCTAACAAAAAAGAAAATTGCAGGGAGATAAAAAGGAAATTTTCAAAGATTAAATGGAAGGAAACATTGGCAAATAAACCATAAATCAGTAATGATAAATATTTAAAGAGAAGATAAAAAGGGTTAAAATCAAGTACATTCCAATAAGGAAGGCTAGAGTTTCTTGAACGAATAGCAAGATAAGATCAAATTTGAAACATGAAACCTAGGACACATATAATGATATGAAAACTATAAAAAGGCAGGTTATAAAGGCTAAGGTTAGTATGAAATTAACAGCAAAGGACAATAAAAAGGCTCCCTATAGGAACATTAGCAGCAACAGGATAGTCAAGGTAGGGATTGCACCTCTAAGAGATAAACGAGGCAAACTTGTAGTGGAGTATAAGGGATTAGCAGTCACGCTAAATAAGTGCTTTGCCCAACTTTTTACATTACAGGGAAATATTGGGATTGTAGAACCACCAGAGGTAGGTGTAAAACTGCCAGTGAAGGTTATTATTTAAAGATAAATGGTAAAACAAACGTTCCTCAAACTTAAGGTAAATAAATCAGACATAATTTGTTTACATTCAATGATCCTGTGGGATAGTAGCAAAGAAATAGTTAAGGCTCTGACCACAATTTTCCAAACTTCTATGGATAGGAAAATGGTGCGAGAGGAAATTATAGGCCAGTTAGTCTTACTTCAGTAAATAAGAATCTATAATACAGAATTAAATTATTAAACATGGATAACCATGAGTTAGAGGGCCAGCCAGCACAGATTCAAAAGGCAGATCATGCTTGGGTAACCTTAAAGAATCCTTCAAAGAAACAACAGAGGAGGGATAGAGTATGTGGTTTATAAGGATTTTCAGGAAGCATTTGCTCAGGCATCCCAAAGAAAACGTGAATGTAGGGGGTATGATTAAGTAGTTTACAGATGATACTAAAATCGGCTGTGTGGTTGATAATGAAGAAGACATGTAGATTGCAGGAAGATAACAGAACAATGGCAAATGGAATTCAATCTGGAGAAGTGGGAGATAATGCATTTGGGGAGGGTTAACAAGAAAAGGGAATACACATCCAAAGGTGGAACACTGAAGTGTAGAGGAACAGAGGGACCTTGGAGTGCATGGCCACAGATCCCTGAAGGTAGCAGCCCAGGTAGATAAGGTGGTTAAGAAGGCATACAGAATACGTGCCTTTATTAGTCGAGGCATAGAATACAAGAGCAGGGAGGTTATGCTTGAACTTTAGAAAACACTAGTTAGGCCACAGCTAGAATACTGCATGCAGGTCTGGTCACCACATTACAGGGAAAATGTGATTGCACTAGAGAGGGTACAGAGGAGATTTACAAGGATGTTACCTGAATTGGAGAATTTTAGCTATGATGAAAGATTGGATAGGCAGGGTTTGTTTTCTTTGGAACAGAGGCAGCTGAGGGGAGACCTTATTGAGGTGTATAAAATTATGAGGGGCCTGGATAGAGTGGATAGGAAAGACCTATTTCCCTTAGCAGAGGGGTCAACAACCAGGGGGCATAGATTTAAAGTAATTGGTAGAACGTTTAAAGGGGATTTGAGGGGAAATTTCTTCATCCAGAGGGTGGTGGAGATCTGGAACTCACTGCCTGAAAGGGTGGTACTTGGATGTGCACTTGAAGTGCCGTAACCTACAGGGCTAGAGACCAAGAAAGTGGAAAGTGGGATTAGGTTGGACAGCTCTTTGTTGGCCGGCACAGATACAATGGGCCAAAATGGCCTCCTTCCGTGCTATAAATTTCTATGATCTATGAAAATTCTAATCACATGCATAGAGAGATGGTTGGAGGGCAGAAAGCAAAGGGTAGGGCAGAGGGAAGTTTTCGATAAATATATTCGCTGCATGATATTCCACAGGGGACTGTTTTGGGGCTGCTTTTATATTTACAGGAATCTAATACAGGAATTGAGAACACAAGTAAATTTGATGACTCCAAATTGGAGGATATGGCAAATTGAGAAGGACTGTAAATGACTGTATACGGACATAGAGAAGACAGACAAGCAGATGCAGTTCAAATGTAGAAGTGTGAAAGAATAACTTTGAAATTAATAATAGGAAAAAATTACGCCTTAATTGGAATAGAGGGACCTCACACTGTAGATACATAGCATTAATTGGAATCCTCGTGCTTCAAGCCTCTACTTTCACCACATGGATTGCAGTGGTTCGAGAAGGCAGCTCATCACCACCTTCTAACAGAAAACAAGAGAGTCAGGATAAATGGTTCATTCTCTGGTTGGCAATCAGTAACTAGTGGGGTGCCGCAGGGATCAGTGCTGGGACCCCAACTATTTACAAACAATATTAATGACTTGGAAGAAGAGACTGAGTGTAATGTTTGTTGATGATACAAAGATGGGAGGAAAAACAATGTATGAGGAGGACACAAACAATCTGCAAAAGGACATAGACAGGCTAAATGAGTGGGCAAAAATTTGGCAGATGGATTATAATGTTGGAAAGTGTGAGGTCATGCACTTCGGCAGAAAAAAATCAAAGAGCAAGTTATTATTTAAATGGAGAAAGATTGCAAAGTGCTGCAGTACAGCGGGACCTGGGGGTACTTGTGCATGAAACACAAAAGGATAGTATGCAGGTACAGCAAGTGATCAGGAAGGCCAATGGAATCTTGGCCTTTATTGCAAAAGGGCTGGAGTATAAAAGCAGGGAAGTCTTGCTACAGCTATACAGGGTATTGGTCAGGCCACACCTGGAATACTGCGTGCAGTTTTGGTTTCCATATTTAAGAAAGGATATTCTTGCTTTGGAGTCAGTTCAGAGAAGGTTCACTAGGTTGATTCCAGAGATGAGTGGGTTGACTTATGAGGAAAGATTGAATAGATTGGTCCTCTACTCATTGGAATTCAGAAGAATGAGAGATGATTTTATCGAAACGTATAAGATTATGAGGGGGCTTGACAAGGTGGATGCAGAGAGGATGTTTCCACTGATGGAGAGACTAGAACTAGAGGATATGATCTTAGACTAAGGGGCCGCCATTTAAAACTGAGATGATGAGAAATTTCTTCTCAGTGGGTTGTAAATCTGTGGAATTTGCTGACTCAGAGAGCTGTGGAAGCTGGGACATTGAATAAATTTAAGACAGAAATTGACAGTTTCTTAAACGGGGAGCGGGCAAGGAAGTGGAGCTGAGTCTATGATCAGATCAGCTATGATCTTATTGAATAGCGGAGCAGGCCCGAGGGGCCGTATGGCCTACTCCTGCTCCTATTTCTTATGTTATGTTCTCAAAGGAAACTAGGGAAGGACAATAAATACTGCCCTTGTTAGCAACGCCCATATCCCTGGAGCAGAGAAGGTTGAGAGATGACCCAATAAAGGTTTTCACGAAGGATTACGATAGGGTAAAGAAAGACTTGGATTTATATAGCGCCTTTCACGACCACTGGACGTCTCAAAGCGCTTTATAGCCAATTAAGTACTTTTGAAGTGTAGTTACTGTTCTAATGTAGGAAATGTGGCAAGCCAATTTGCGCACGAGCAAGCTCTCACAAACAGCAATGTGATAATGACCAGATAATCTGTTTTTTTGTTATGTTGATTGAGGGATAAATATTGGGCAGGGATAACTTCGCTGCTTTTCTTCGACACAGTGCCATGGGATCTTTTACATCCACTTGAGAGAGCAGACAGGTCTCGGTTTAACGTCTTATCCAAGAGGGTAAATAGTAATAGACTGTTTCCACTGGTCAATAAGACAGTAACAAGCAGGCACACATTTAAAAGAACTAAAAGGGAGATTAGTAAAAATAGTTTTACATGGAGGCCGATTAGAATGTGGAATTTCCTATCCTAAAACATATCCTGAAACAGTTAATAATTCTTTTAAGAATGCAATTACATAGATGCTTGAAAAAGACTGGGCATAGTATTAGACCAAGTGGCTCCAGTGAAAAAAACACCAGCACAGACTTGAAGACCAAATGGTCTGTTTCTGTGCTGCAACATTCCATGATTCTAGGATGGGAATGGAAAAGAAAAGTCAAGCCACATTTATTCAGTCACCATGTGAACAGGGAGGTATTCTGGACAAAGGTGGCATGTATGACTATGGTTTATATACTAACCTTTGGAAACATGGCATCGGATTCCACATGTACATCAACAGCACTCAACTCTACCTCTGCATTATTCATCCAGAGGTTGCTGTTACTACCTATATCAAAACTCAAACCACAAAAAATGTCTTTCAGCTTAGCCTTGACAAAACTCAAGTCAGAACTGACTCGCTCCATCTTCGTTCAAGTAGGTGTGGAACCTTGGTTGCAGTTCGACCGTGAGCTCAATTTCATTCTCCAGATCTGATTCATTAACAAGACCACTTTTGTCCACCTCTGTCCCTTTTTCACCTTTCCATTTCTACAACCCTATCCCTTGTCTTAAACAAGCAGCTTTCAGTTCACTACCACTCGCCATCTTCATGCCTCAAGCCTCTACATTGACTCATTGAAAATGAAATACCATATGCATTCTACTCTTTAGCCCACAGGCTTGATCCCACCAATGTAGATATTGCTGGCAGAGAATTTGGACAGGGGTTGGTGTGTTGTCAAAAAAAAAAGAGCTGGAGGATCGAAGCAAGTCAGTTATTGAGTAGATAAAATACATTGATGCCAGTGAGAGTTGCAGGCCCAAAGAAAGGAAGTTAAGAGTACAGATTTTTTTGCAGGATGGGAGAGTGGAGGGCTACAAGAGAAGGCGGCATGACTGGAAATAGCTCTTAACTGATTCCGATCATGGAAGTGATGAGGTATCACATTACAATAAGGATAAGAATAGATAAGGGTAGGAGAGTATGTGGATGGTAAGGTTGAGGAAGGTCAGAAAATTGTTAACACGTGGATATTTGATTCCAATGAGGTCATGAATTGTTAACAAGTGGATATCTGATTCCAATGAGGAGCAAGCAGTGAAGCAACAAAACAGAACAATAAATTAAACAAACTTTTCACTACTTAGATTTAAAAAATAATTTTTTGCTGAGCTGAATTTTAGCAAATACTGTTGTTTTTTTTTAACGTTGCAACACATTCCGCAACACATTCTTTTAGAAAATGCAAATTAAGTTTGTGTTTGTGGTCATCGTCATAACTGTGTCAAGTCCCAAATTACTTTTGGACAATGCTGGACATAAATATTTTGTTGACATTTCGTTGCTTTTGTTCTTCCTTCTAGAAACTGAAAGACCATCTTTAGTCAAACATAAAATTAATCTGAAATTTAGAACGCTTTCACTCACCCATTAATTATTTCTTTGGACTCTCCACGAATAAAGAATTCACGTTCAGGGGTTATAATGCAGAGTGCATTCTTCTGACCAGTCTTGGGTTCAGCATCAATTACATCTGTACATTGGTTCATGTTAACTGTCCCTTGTGGCAGGGTGCTTGGCTGAAAGACAAGACAAAAAATATTATGGTAAACAGCAATACCAACAAGTATTGAACACTCGCAATACAACACCAATATTCCTTGTAGCAGTAATGTTGTAATGCAATAATATTGTATTATATCAGAAAGCTTGCAGAGATATAAAATACTATATGAAAGAGAAAGTAAACTTAAAACAATAAGTTAGGGCAGCAAAACAAGAGGGATGCAAGTACACGATAGAAGTATTTTTATGCAGAGGATGAATAGCATCTGGGATGGGTAGCCAAGAAGGCTACTTCAGGCCCTTGGCACAAAGCAGACCAAGTGGACCTTTTAAATCTAGGTCTAATATTAATAATCAGTACTATGAACTATTTATGTACAATTCCAATTTTCCTACATTACCAAATCAAAACATGGTTACCAGAAGTAAATAAAAGCACTACTTCTGCCAGAAATGATGCGGAGGTGGGGAAGCAATGGGAGAAAATAAAATATTTTCACCTCAGTGCAATAGCATCAACACCTGCAATAATGCTGGTGGCAGTTTACTGTTTTTTAAAATCTAAATTTCATCCATAAACATGCATGTTTTATCAAATAGAAACATCAGAAAATGAATTTAAACAATGACTGAAATAGGTGGTCAGCAACTAGAGTCTTATAAGAATCCTAAACATACCTTTTTTAGCGCTTAATTTAAATATCCAAGTTGCATTGCACACTATGGATATCAGCTCTATTAATAGCTAACACGAGACAAGTTTCACAATATGTAAAAGAACTTGCATTTTCATAGCCGCTTTCAGACTTGGGACATCCAAATATGTTTCACAGCTAATGAAGTGTATAGACAGTGTAATCAAGTTCGCTGATAAAGTAATCATTAGATATGGCTCAATATTTGGGGGGGAAATTAATAAAAATGTTTTAAAATGTGAGTTTATGAAAATTAATATGTTGTATGGATAATGAGATGATTGACATGCGAGCGTGTACAAATTTATATGTTTCACGCCTTTATAATAATTTAATGAAATGGCAATTCAACTGCATTGGAAAAGACAAATGTACTTTATGTTAAGCTGATACGTAACATGCAACATTCTGTTGAATAATTAATCATATTTTCTTTAATGCTTTATCATGGGAGCGACACCAAAGACATGGCCGCTGCTCGCCGCTCCTTTTATGGACCTGCGAGGGAACAGCAGCGGCAGGTCAGGGCCATAAAAGGAGCGGCGAGTGCCGGCCATGGGCAGCGTGGAGGCCACTACAAGGTACAGCGCGAGCTGGTGCAGAACGGCTGTGAAGAGTGACGTCATCAAGATCCAGGTCAATAATTGGAGCGTGGGCAGATACAGCAGGAGCGGCGAGGTCAGGACGAAGGAGCAGCAAGAGACTGTGGAGGGCCGTGATCTGGGCCCAGGGGAGGCGCGAGTTCGGGGCCAGGGGCAGCACGGACCAGCCTCCACTGTGATACGTATGCGCACTAGGTCCGTGCAGCAGAGCTGGTCTCCAGTTGTCTTGGGTAATCCTTGTCACTGGACCAAGACCTAGCTGTCAAGGCCCATGTGGTGGCTGGTGTTCAACGGCCACCCCATGTTAAAAAAATGCATGCACAGATATCTTCCACCCTTCAGGATGTAGTTTGGGTCCTTCATTGAAACACCTGTTAACGTGTCCTTTTTTTTGGCGAGGAAGCAAGTCATCCTCGTTTCGAGGGACCACCTATAAATGAATGACTAAGACATGCTGCCGGCCCCCCCCCCCCGGCCCGCCTGCCCCCCCATCCCATCCTTTCTTTGTGTGGTTTTATCCATCTCTTAGGCTGCTTACTTCCTGGCCACCACCAAAACCACAAGATGCCAGGGATCCCCCCCAGGCATGCATCTCCCTTCCGATTTTCTCCCCTACCTTTTGGGTGAGGCCATAGCTTCGGCTAGACAGATGGAGAACTGAGCAAAACGAGACTTCGACCTGCAGTTTCCCTGTTTTGTGCCACTGAACACTTGGGTGCCAAGTTCAGTGCCACTGCACTGCACAGTACCATGCTCATTTTTATTCACATGAAGGATACAAGGATACTGCCAGGCTGTATGTGAGGAATGTATCCTACATTTATCTTCCCCACAAAACTATTATATTGTGATGAACAGATGAAAGATTATGTTTGTCCACATGGTTGCTTAGAGCTGTGAGAAATGGAAGATGTAACCAGATCAGGACTCAACATTTCCTTTCCCAGTAAACGTTGTGGAAAAATACTACAAAGACTTCAGTTTTCGAACAGCTAACCCAATAAGCAATATGCCCTCTTGGTTAACACTGGTATCAATGCATTATAGGAAAATTTCATTTGAAAAGAATAGCTAAATGCAGTGCAATACACTTATGTGCTCCTTCTGACCTAATTTATTCTCTCAAATTGTTCCCAATGAGAAATTTATTAACCGCCAGTTCTTTACTGTAGTGTTATACAGCTCAAAATGCTCACGCCAGAGCCAACAAAAATATTAGAAACATATCTATAACTGTACTGCTGGGTGATTTTCACAGCTAAAGCGGGCATGGTATGAAAATTTCACATACAGGTTGAACTTCCCTTATCCAGAACCCTCGGGACCTGGCCTGTTCTGGATAATGGATTTTTCCAGGCGAACGGGTGGTTACGTTACATTGAATGGTACAGGTACTGAGCAAGGGGATATGGGGCTGGCTAGCTTGGGAGTGGGAGTGTGGCAGAGAGATCATGGGGGGTGGGGGGCAGTGGATTGCAGGGTCAAGCCAGCGATTGCGGGAGTCGGCAGTGAGGTAGGACTTCAATTTGTTCATGTCGGAGTTCTGCGCATGTGCCACTCGGTGTGGTTCTGGACGAGGGGTGGTTCCAGGTAAGGGAGTTCTGGATAAGGGAGGCTCAACCTGCACCTGTAATTACATTTGAGGAAATACAATGTGGGGAAACCAACAGTTTCACACCATCGCCATTATATTTTACTGAAATCCCATTGACGTTACTGTTTTGAATTGGGAGATTTAAATGCTCACCCTAAATGGTATTTCCTTCCACTCTTCAATACCCAGTACAGGTATCAGACTAAATATAAAGTGGGAATTTATGTGGTGTTGATCAAGGCTGCATGATCTGAATAGTTCCGTGTATCTGTGAACATATGTTTACTAGTACAAATTGACTAATCATAAATTTATTGCTAACATAGCTTGTGATGCAGTCATGTAAGGAAAGGAAAGGTTTATTGTGACCAAAGCTTTTTAAGTCAATAAGCTTTAATAGTAAAGGATTTTCCTGGTTCAAGAGCTGCCGACATTAAGACATGGGACTAAATCTCTAACTGCATCAGGCAGAAATTCACTCTGCAGGCTATTCCACTGCAGGAAGATTAAGTTTTAAAATTCAGCCATTTTGAAGTTGAGCTAGACTTGAAATTCCACTCTGCTTTTTGGGCAGTGGTGGAGAAATAGAAGTAAAATCCTTCAGGAATCGAGCAAATCTCAAACTGCTAGCATCAAAATCTACCTCGAACAGAGACTTTTACTTCTTCCCTTTCTGAGGGCACTTGGGCTATTCAGAAATGTGACCAGTAATTCCCAGCATACAAGATCTTAACACTCCTGCACTTCAATCAAAATTGCTCATCCTTAAAAAGGTTGAACGATACGACTTTCATTTTTTATTAACAGATCATATAACGGATGCTATTTCTGTTGAATATATTGGTTGCATTGCAGAAAGTAAGAAAAATATAGCCTGCATAAGTTTGCAAAGGGAGATGGCTCTTGTTTCTCAGCTGGAATTCAAGTGCTGTCCTGTATCATAACAAAGGCCACTGGCGACCAGGGCATGCCCCAATGCTTGTGGTTAAGAAACACAAGACATTAGATACTGATCTTAGTGACTGGATGTTACTCACCTGCTAACTTCCATCAATGTCAAATTATAATCATACGGTACTCTTTTTAAAAAAAAAATCAGGTAAAACTGCCTTTGTTTTGTATTGCAGACAACAAAGAATGGCCACGTTTCTTTTATTCCATTGGGTTTCAACCAGACATGCCTGCTCCTTTCAAACAATCGTATTTACTAAGATATTTTGTCACTAAACTCTGTAGGTCAGTAAAACAGAATAGATAAAACAAAACTTAAGTGAACTCCCCAACCCATATTCACAGCCACCCCCTTGACCTGGTCATCTCTCATGGCCTCGCTACTCCCACCATGTCAATCGAAGACAAGGCCATCTCTGACCACTTCCTTGTATCGCTCTCCATCCACATCCTCCCTCCAACACCCAACCCTACTTCTTTCGGTGTCTACCCCTGGAAAAAAAAAACTCTCAACTGTTACAAAATCTCAACTGTCCAGCCTTTGGCCCTCCATTCACCATGACATTTCTGCAGCTACTGATCTGCTCAACCACACCCTCACCATCACTTTTGATGCTGTACTCCCTATTAAAACCATTACCCTCTCACCCTGGCCATTTACCTGGTACAACCCACATCTTTGCTCCCTCTGTCCTTGCAAACTACCACCCCATCTCCAACCTCCCTTTCCTCGCTAAAGACTTGAACGGATGTGGCAGACAACTGGTTTAACCATTCACCACCAGATCTGGCAGGACCAGCATTACCTGATCCTACTCTTGTCTGCCAAAACTGCTCACTATTCCAGGATCATTCTGAAATGCAAAGACAACCCCCAGCTACTATTTTCTACAGCTAACCATCTTCTTAAACTCCTCTCCCTTCTCCTTCCACATTCACCTCCAACAAGTGCAAGGAGCTCGTGGACTTCTTTGTCTCCAAGAATGAGACCATCCGGTCAGCTGCCTCTGCCACTTCCCTTAATTCCCCTAACTCACCGGGCCAAACAGAGGTTCCCCTTTGCCCTAGCCCTGAACTCACATCTTTCTCCAGTTTCTCTCCAACCTCCCATCTTGTCCTCACCACATGTATCTTGTCCATGAGACCCACTTCCTGTTCCCTCAATCCTATTCCCACTAAACTGCTGACTATCCAACTTCCTTTGCTGGCTCCCGATGTTAGCTGACATTGTTAATGGTTCGCTCTCCTCAGGTACTGTTCCCCTTTCCTGCAAATCTGCCGTCATCACCCCACTCCTCAAAAAAACAACTCTTGACCCCTCCGTCCTTGCAAACTACCACCCCATCTCCAATCTCCATTTCCTCTCCAAAATCCTTGAACATGTTGTCGTCTCCCAAATCTGTGCCCAACCTACCCCGGAACTCCATGTTTGAATCCCTCCAATCTGGTTTCCGCCCCTGCCACAGTACCGAAACGGCTCTCATCGAAGTCATAAATGACATCCTTTGTGACTGTGACAAAAGTAAATTATCACTCCTCATCCTTCTCGACCTGCCTGTAGCCTTTGCCACGGATGACCACTCCATCCTCCTCCAACCCCTCTCCACCATCGTTCAGCTGGGATGGACTGCATTCACCAGGTTCCATTCTTATCTTTCTAATCGTAGCCAGAAAACAACCTGCAATGGCTTCTCTTCCCATTCCCACATCGTTACCTCTGGGGTCCCCCAAGGATCTACCCTTGGCCCCCTCCTATTCCTCATCTTATATGCTGCCCCTTAGTGACATCATCCAAAAACACAACGTCAGTTGCCACATGTATGCTGACGACACCCAGTTCTACCTCACCACCACTTATCTTGACCCCTCCACGGTCTCCAAATTGACACACTACTTGTCCTGATAGAGTACTGGATGAGCAGAAATGATCTCCAATTAAATATTGGGAAAAGCGAAGCCATGTTCTTTGCCCTCTCCCACAAACTCTCCTCCCTAGCCATCGACTCCACCCCTCTCTCTAGCATCTGTCGGAGGCTGAACCAGACTGTTCACAACCTTGGTATCATATTTGACCCTGAAAGGACCACATACCCGTGGCATAACTATGACCGCCTATTTCCAACTCCGTAACATTGCCCGTCTCCACCTTTGCCTCATCTGCTGCTGAAACATTCATCCATGCCTTTGTTATCTCTAGACTTGACTTATTCCAATGTTCTCCTAGCTGGCCTTCCACATTCTACCCTCCGTAAGCTTGACATCATCCAAAACTCTGCTGCCTGTATTCTAACTCGTATCAAGTCCCATTCACCCATCACCCCTGTGCTCACTAATCTACATTGGCTCCTAGTTAAGCAAAGCCTCGATTTCAAAATTCTCAACCTGGTTTTCAAATCCCTCCATTGCCTCGCCCCTCTGTCTCTAATCTCCTTCAGCCCCACAACCCCACCCCATGAGATATCTGCGCTCCTCAAATTCTGCCCTCTTGAGCATCCCTGATTATAATTGCTCAACCATCAGCAATCTAGGCCCCAAGCTCTGGAACTCCCTCCCTAAACCTCTCTATTCTCCTTAAAACCTAACCCTTTCTGCCCTAATTTCTTATGTAGTTTGGTGTCAATTTTTTTGTCTTATAACACTCCTGTGAAGTGCCTTGAGATGTTTTACTATGTTAAAGGTGCTATATACAAGTAGTTGTTGTTGTTGTCTCCTTCAAACTGCTACTTAGGTAGATCTTTGTGAAGCAAACTACAATTTCTAGTTTCATTTCTTGGTCCATAATCTGCCACAAAAAAACCGCAGCAGATTGTGCACAAATATTTATTTTTTTAAGCTCTCAGGTGGGATCATATTAATCTGCATATCTTGAGGCCGAAGTACCGTACTCGGCACAAGTCTCAATAACACACAACAGACATGTAATGAGCTAGGTGTAGGATCATGGAGACTTTAAAGTATTTTACTAAGGACTCAAAATTAAAACTACAACCTATTACAGGAAGCGATTTGTTTGGTTTTCCCATAAGCAATAAAACTGCTCTATATATAGACCATTCAACTACTGCGGGGAGGGCTTATATTCATAAGTGAAATGCAGCAGAAACTGGGTCAGTCAGCTGCTTGCAGAAATGGTCATTCGTCACAGATTTCCATTTGTCTGGGAATCTGGAGGGCGTCCTTTCTCAAAAGACTTGGCTTATGGCACCAGTAGCATGTCCACAGGGATCTTGACGTTGCTAGACTGCACGTAATATTGAAGAGTGTACAAAGCTTCAGAAATGCTGCAATCTATTCCTTCCCTTTTAACAAAAAGCTGGATTTTTGCAAGCGACTAGTCAGACAGGATTCAAGCACTGCTGACAGTGCAGAGAACAGTCATGAGGTTCAATCCCAATCTGACACTTGACTCTTCTCCCATTTCAATCCACTCATAGCAACACTTTTTATTTGGAGGGGGCCATGTCAACCACGGTAGAGGGAAATTCTCGGTTGAGGATCCATCCCCTTCCCATGGTATCTTCCCATGCAAACCATAGGCAATCCCTCGGAATCGAGGACGACTTGCTTCCACTCTTGAAGTGAGTTCTTTGGTGGCTGAGCGATCCAATACGAGAGCCACAGACTCTGTCACAGGTGAGACAGATGGTTGTTGAGGGAAAGGGTGGGTGGGACAGGTTTGCCGCACGCTCTTTCCGCTACCTGCGCCCGATTTCTGTATGCTTTCGCCATTGAGACCTCTCGGATGCACTTCCTCCACTTTGGGCGGTCTTGGGCCAAGGGCTTCCAGGTGTCAGTGGGGATGTCGCACTTTATCAGGGAGGCTTTGAGGGTGTCCTGATAGCGTTTCCGCTGCCCACATTTGGCTCGTTTACCGTGAAGGAGCTCAGAGTAGAGCACTTGCTTTGGGAGTCTCGTGTCTGGCATGCGAACTATGTGGCCTGCCCAGCGGAGCTGATCGAGTGTGGATAGTGCTTCAATGCTGGGGATGTTAGCCTGGACAAGGACGCTAATGTTGGTGTGCCCGTCTTCCCAGGGGATTTGTAGGATCTTGTGGAGACATCGTTGGTGATATATCTCCAGCAACTTGAGGTGTCTGCTGTACATGGTCCATGTCTCTGAGCCATACAGGAGGGCAGGTATTACTACAGCCTTTTAGACCTTGAGCTTGGTGGCAGTTTTGGGGACCTGGTCTTCAAGCACTCTTTTCCGAAGGCGGCCGAAGGCTGAACTGGCACACTGGAGGCGGTGTTGGATCGCGTCGTCGATGCCTGCTCTTGTTGATAGGAGACTCCCGAAATATGCGAAGTGGTCCACGGTGTCCAGGGCCCCGCAAACACAGGAGATACAACACCTGCTCTTTTACCTCCTCCCTTCCCACCGTCCAGGGACCCTTTCAAGTGAAAGAGCAATTTACTTGTACTTCTTGCAATTTAGTTTTTTTTTTGGAAAAACCAGCATTTATTGCCCATCCCCAATTGTCCTTGAAGGTGGTGGTGAGCCGCCTTCTTGAACCGCTGCAGTCCGTGTGGTGACACTCGACCAGCTCCGCTGGGCAGGCCACATTGTTCGCATGCCTGACAAGACTCCCAAAGCAACTGCTCTACTCGGAACTCCTGCACGGCAAGCGAGCCCAAGGTGGGCAGAGGAAACATTTCAAGGACACCCTCAAAGCCTCCTTGATAAAATTCAACATCCCCACTGACACCTGGGAGTCCCTAGCCAAAGACCGCCCTAAGTGGAGGAAGTGCATCCGGGTGGGCGCTGAGCACCTCGATTCTCATCGGCGAAAGCATGCAGAAACCAAGCACAGGCAGCGGAAGGAAGGAGCGTGCGGCAAACCAGTCCCACTCACCCTTTCCTTCAATGACTGTCACAAGTGGGACAGACAGAGACTGTAATTCCCGAATTGGACAGTTCAGTCACCTAAGAACTCACTTTTAGAGTGGAAGCAAGTCTACCTTTTTTTCGAGGGACTGCCTATGATGATGACGAAGGTACTCCCACAGTGCTGTTAGGGAGGGAATTCCAGGATTATGACCCTGTGATGATGAAGGAACGGCAATATATTTCCAAGTCAGGATGGTGTGTGACTTGGAGGGGAACTTGGGGGAGGTGATGATGTGTCCATGCGCCTGTTGCCCTTGTCCTTCTAGATAGTAGATGTCGCGGGTTTGGGAGTTGCTACAGCCCTGCAGATCATGAGCTTGGTGACAGTTTTGGGGGCCTGGTCTTCAAGCACTCTTTTCCTCAGGCGGCCAAAGGCTACACTGGAGGCGATGTTGGATCTCATCACTTTAATTTTCTGCTCCGCTCTGACCTCGGCCTCTTGCACTGTTCCAACCTTCCATCTTTCGATTAGGCACTTTACAACCTTCTAGACTCAACATTAAGTTCACCATTTTAGATCAACCCTCTGCCCCTATTTTTTTCCAGATGGCACTGTTGCTGATTGTGCTTTACCCATATACACCTCTTCTCGACCCATCTTTTGTTTCTTTGCTTGTCCCATTACAATCTCCTCTTGCTTTGTACAATCATCCCTTTTGTCATTTAATCTCTCCTGCCTTCCACCCTAACAGACCTTCCCTTTTGTTCCTTCCTTCCCTCCCTCCTTTCCCCGCCCCTGCATTTGCTTAAAATCTGTTACATCTCGAACATTTTCCAGTTCTGACGAAAGGTCATCAACCCGAAACTTTAACTATGTTTCTCTCTGCACAGATGCGGCCTGACCTACTGAGTTTTTCTAGCATTTTCTGTTTTTATTTCAGATTTCCAGCATCTGCAGGATTTTGCTTTTATATCTACAGTCTCATAACTGAAGAGTCATCTGAACTGATGGCCCTGTTTGCATAAACAAAGCTAAATGTCACTGTAGCACATTTATTGTACATGCTCATGACCAGGCCCCAGCATGCAGTAATTAGATACAGGGTACTACAATAAAAATGATCTCAGTCATTGTCCAGTGGTGACAATGAATGGTGCTGCTCGGGTATATAATCCATACATTTCAGCAAAATAATGCACTGCTGAATATTTAATATCACAGAAATGATACAAAATCATCAGAAACATGAGACTCCATTTTTCCCCAAAAGTCTGCACTCAGCAACTCCCTGAACAACAGCCAAAAACACTAGAAATCTGGGGAACCAGAGTGAGCAAACTTCCTGACTGCACTTCAAAAATACTGTAAAGCTCTTTGAGACGTCCAGTGGTCATGAAAGGCGCTATATAAATGCAAATCTTTCTTTCGTAGATCTTTTTTGCAATTGCATTTTGAAGCGCCTTGGGATGTTTTACTACGCTAAAGGCTCTATACAAATGCAAGCTGTCATTGCATTTTGCTTAGATTAGCATATTTTAATTGGGCAGCTACTGAGTAAATTCTGAAGTACTTCCCATTTACCACTGGGAGCAGCATATACTTCTATAAATAGCCGCCTCCCTCCAGAGCTATAATGTTGAGCATGCAGGATATATCTATTCCCAAAGCCAATGAGCTTTAACAAATTAAAAGTGAGAAAGAGAAAAAATATTGTACAAATCCTGCAGGGAGAAAAGACAACACTAACCTAGTTAACAGCAGTCTGCACGGATTCAGAAGGGGAAGACCCTGTCTGATCAACTTCCTCGATGTTTTTTTGAGGAAGTGACAACCCAAGCAGACTCTGTGGTTTTACAAAAGGCTTTCGATAAAGTTCCACACAAATTTCTAGTCATTAATTCACAAGCTGTGAGAATTCAAGTTACAGCTGAATATGAAACTTGTCGAGAGTTTAGGACGAGTACTGCGAGTGGTGCCCGGAGCTCAGTTGCTGGGACCAATACGGTTTCTAATTTAAATAAATGACCTGGATTCAGACACCCAACACAAAATGATAAAATTTGTACATTGCAGCAAACTAAGATTGGCAGTGGAAGCAGAAGATGTAGCTCAAAAATTACCGGGTGAGTTGAGCATGATATATAAATGTGCAGAGCAATGGCAGATGACATTTAGTGTGTAAAGTTCGACATGAAGAAAAATAAGAGGTCGATTGTAACCAGCCTAAATTAGCATTAATTGATCTTTTCTCAATCTTCCTCGCTGCAATGCTCCATCTTACTCTCAACAAGCTCCCCGCTTAAGTGGAACTAAACTGTAGAACCAATGGGAATCTGTACAGCCTTCGCAACCTCCAGGATAGATCCAAGATCGTCCCATCCTCTGCCATCGAACTACAGTACGCGGACGACGCCTGTGCCTGCGCACACAGAGGCCGAACCAAACTCCAAGCCATCATCAACACCTTCACCGAGGCATGCAAAAACATGGGCCATGCGCTAAACATCCGTAAGACAACCTGACCCTGCCACACATCACTGCTGGTCACCAAATTCCATGGCGTAGCGTTGGATAACATGGACAATTTTCAATACAACAGGAGCTTACCATCAGCAAGGGCAGACATCGATGACTAGGTTCAACATCGCCTCCAGTGTGTCAGCGCAGCCTTCGGTCGCCTGAGGAAGAGAGTGTTTGAAGACCAGGACCTCAAATCTGGCACCAAGCTTATGGGTTACAGGGCAGTGATACCCGCCCTCCTATATGGCTCAGAGACGTGGACCATATACAGCAGAAATCTCAAAGCGCTGGAGAAGTACCACCAACGATGCCTCTGCAAGATCCTGCAAATCCACTGAGAGGATAGATGCACAAACATCAGTGTTCTTGCTCAGGCCAACATCCCCAGCATCGAAGCACTGACCACGCCCGACCAGCTCCGTTGGGTGGGCCACATTGTCCGCATGACCTACACGAAACTCCCTAAGCAAGCGCTCTACTTGGAACTCCTACACGGCAAGCGAGTCCCAGGTGGACAGAGGAAAAGTTTCAAGGGCACACTCAAAGCCTCCTTGATAAAGTGAAACATCCCCACCGGCACCTGGGAATCTCTGGCACAAAACTGCCCAAAATGGAGGAAGAGCATCCGGGAGGACGCTGAGCACCTCGAGTCTCGTCGCTGAGAGCATGCAGAAATCAAGCGCAGACAGTGGAAGGAGTGTGCGTCAATCCAGGCTCCCCACCCACCCTTTCCTTCAACCATTGTTTGCCCCACCTGTGACAGAGACTAATTCCCGCATTGGCCTGTACAGCCAACTGAGAACTCACTTTGAGTGGAAGCAAGTCTTCCTCGATTCCGAGGGACTGCCGATGATGATAATGGGGCATTAATGGCCTCAAAATGGCGTCAGCAGACTTCCCGCCCCATTAACCTCGACATTCACAGGGGGCTAGCTCTGGGATGCCAAAGCGCCTGCCTGTTACAACATACATATGACCCCGATTGCTATTTTAAGATAAAACTGGCCAGAGCATGCTCAGTTTCACCGGCATTAGAGCCAAAACCCTACAAAGCTCAGTTTTATATAATTTTTGTGGAGCCTGAAGGGAGTAGTAGTACCCCTCCGGGCGCCACAAAAATATTGCGGGCCACTGCCAGTCCAGACTTGCCTTTCTTAGCCTCACCTCTCCCAGGACCTACCTGCACATGCTACCGGCCAACATTCCTGAGGCCCAAACCGGCAAGCTGCCTTAGGACGTCCATTTGATGTCTGCAGTGGTGTCAGATTCAAATGAGGCTTGGGTCTCAAAATCACAATGGCCTCTTTATTGATGGAACGGGTGGTGGCAGGTGCACTCCACTGGTTGTACACCCAAAAGTCATAATCTACCCCTACAAGTCTTAAACTCAAGGCGAAACATGTCCAACCAATGCAGAGCAGCACTCAACAAAGCCAGTAGGATGCTGAACTACACAGCCAACACAACTGACTATAAATTGGAGGAGGTAATGATCAAACTTTATAGTACTCGAGTCAGACCACACCTTGAATACTACCTCCAGTTCTCATTGCCAAGAAACAGGCGATACATTCAAGCACTGCAGAGAGCAGGCATGAGTTCCACTCTGACCCTAGAATTCCCATTTCGATCCAACAGCCTTCAGTAGTCACTGCAACTGCACAAAATTCTCGATCATCTGCCCTAGTTCCCACCCAGCACCCCCTTCTAGCGGAACTAAAGGCCTGGCAGCCATTTTTCTGCAAACGGAAAATGAATGAAGTAGCTCAGCAGCAGAAGCTGCAGCTCAGGCTCAGTTCTTAAATATTCATGTGTATTCATTGTGTATATTTATTGAATGCATACGTGGGCTGAAACAAGTAAACCCAAGATGGTATACACTGTGAAAGAGCAAAAATTTGGCATTGGTGTACACTGGGGCTAACGTGAGTGGGAAACAATGCCAAAGGAGATCAACTAGCTTTGAATGAATGAATAAAATCAAAGTGACAGGAATGGAGTACAGTACACCAGTTGTCACACTTTCATTTAATTACTCAAAGGCAATTTGATTCAGTAAACAGTTAAGCAGTGTAATCCTAAAAAGTTTGCATTGGAGCAAAATCTCAATATGCAAATCTTTCACTATAAAAGTTCAAGTGCAAATTACATAAGCTTTTTTCTGTAACAATGATTTAAAACATAATTTTAGGAAGTTCAGAATCAATTTTCAACTTATATCAGTACAGATTAGCAAGATAACCTTGGTTTACAGGTCACACTGACCCAGTTTCACTTCCAAAACAGGAATAAAAATACACATTTCCTTTTAAAAGCAAATTGGATTAATATGTTGTGCAAATGGGATTAATATTTTGTGCAAATGAACCAAATTGTGCAAAATAATCTCTCTCTGAACAATAAAAGGTGAATAACTGAAACCTTAATTAATAGATTAGAGTCAACTTAAAAAACTTCTTGCATATTAAAAGTCAGGTCCTACTTTTCAATATTTTTATTTCAGTAGATTATTAAAAAGCAGTAATTTGAGGATGTGCGGTGCTCCACATACAACACTACATTTAATTCTGAAACATCTATTACTATATCAGAAGTCTTGTTTCCGTGTATATCCTGTAAATGTTACATTACTTTCCATCGCTAATTTTTCTCGAGTGATTTTTACTTGCTTGTCTCCATGGTAGGAGGTGCTGGTGTCTACTACATGGAGCCCTGCTAAGATCGTCTCTGGCCTAGGTGACACTGTTGGCCACTACTGGCAGAGTTTATAACCTTCAAGGAGAGGGAAATGAGCACGAGGGAGAGCTGGAAGCGCACCTCAAGGGATGCTGGGTGGAAAGAGATGTGCTTCTTGATTTCACTCCTACATGGCCTAGCTCTAATTTTAAGATTAAGCGCCCTTCTTCTGCATTTCCCCCACTAAAGGAAAGAGCTGATCTGTATCTACCCCATCCAATCCCTTATCATTTGAACATCTCAATATCACATCACCTCCCAACTTCTAAACTTAAGGGAATACAAACCAATTTTATGCAACCTGTCCACATGACTTAACTCCGGTATAAGAACATAAGAACTAGGAACAGTAGGAGGCCATACGGCCCCTCGAGCCTGCTCCGCCATTCAATAAGATCATGGCTGATTTGATCATGGACTCGGCTGCACTTCCCTGCCCCCTCCTCATAACTCCTTATTCCCCCTATTGTTTAAGAAACTGTCTATTGCTGTCTTAAATTTACTCAATGTCCCAGTTTCCACAGCTCTCTGAGGCAGTGAATTCCACAGATCCACAACCCTCAGAGAAAAAATTTCTCCTCATCTATTTTAAATGGACAGCCCCTTATTCTAAGATCGTGCCCTCTAGTTCAAGTCTCCCCCATCAGTGGAAACATCCTCTCTGCATCCACCTTGTCAAGCCCCCTCATAATCTTATACGTTTCGATAAGATCACCTCTCATTCTTCTGAATTCCAATGAGTAGAGGCCCATCCGACTCAACCTTTCCTCATAAATCAACCCCTCTCATTCCCGGAATCAACCTAGTGAACCCTCTCTGAACTGCCTCCAAAGCAAGTGTATCCTTTCGTAAATATGGAAACCAAAACTGCACGCAGTATTCCAGGTGTGGCCTCACCAATGCCCTCCCTGTATAGCTGTAGTAACACTTGCCTGCTTTTATACTCCATCCCCTTTGCAATAAAAGCCAAGATACCATTGGTCTTCCTGATCACTTGCTGTACCTGCATACTATCCTTTTGTGTTTCATGCGCAAGTATCCCCAGGTCCCGCTGTACTGCGACACTTTGCAATCTTTCTCCATTTAAATAACTTGTTCTTTGATTTTTTTTCTGCCAAAGTGCATGACCTCACACTTTCCAACATATACTCCATCTGCCAAATTTTTGCCTGTCCTTTTGTAGATTTTGTATGTCCTCCTCACACTGCTTTTCCTCCCATCTTTGTACAGTCAGCAAACTTGGCTATGTTACACTCAGTCCCTTCTTCCCAGTCGTTAATATAGATTATAAATAGTTGGGCACTGATCCCTGCGGCACCCCACTAGTTACTGGTTGCCAACCAGAGAATGAACCATTTATCACGACTCTCTGTTCTCTGTTAGTTAGCCAATCCTCTATCCATGCTAATATATTACCCCCAACCCCGTGAACTTTTATCTTGTGCAGTTAACTTTTATGTGACACCTTGTCAAATGCCTTCTGGAAGTCCAAATACACCATATCCACTGGTTTCCCTTTATCCACCCTGTTTGTTACATCCGCAAAGAACTCCAACAAATTTGTCAAACATGACTTCCCCTTCATAAATACATGCTGACTCTGCCTGACCGAATTTGGCTTTTCCAAATGTCCTGCTACTGCTTCTTTAATAATGGACTCCAACATTTTCCCAACCACAGATGTTAGGCTAACTGTTCTATAGTTTCCTGCTTTTTGTCTGCCTCCTTATTTTTTTTAAATAGGGGCGTTACATTTGCAGTTTTCCAATCTGCTGGGACCTCCCCAGAATCCAGGGAATTTTGATAAAATTGCAACCAATGCATCCACAATCCTTGCTGCTACTTCTCTTAAGACCCTAGGATGCAAGCCATCAGGTCCAGGGATTTATCTGCCTTTAGTCCCATTATCTTACTACCATCTCCTTAGTGATTGAGATAAGTTCCTCCCCACCATACTATCCACTGCCAGAATATTGTTAGTGTCCTCTACCGTAAAGACTGATACAAAATATTTGTTCAGAGTTTCTGCCATCTCCATGTTCCCCATTATTAATTCCCCAGTCTCATCCTCTAAGGGACTAACATTTACTTTAGCCACTCTTTTCCTTTTTATATACCTATAGAAACTCTTGCTATCTGTTTTTATATTTTGCGCTAGTTTACTTTCATAGTCTATCTTCCCTTTCTGAATCATTTTTTTTAGTCATTCTTTGCTGGCTTTTAAAAGCTTCCCAGTCTTCTGTCCTCCCACTAGTTTTGGCCATTTTGCATGCTCTTGCTTTTAATTGGATACCGTCCTTAATTTCCTTAGTTAGCCACGGTTGGCTATTTTTTCTCTTATACCCTTTTCCTCCTCACTGCAATATATTTTTCTTGAGAGTTGTGAAATATCTCCTTAAATGTACACCACTGTTCATCAACACTTTAATCTATTTTTCCAGTCCACTTTACCCAACTCTGCCCTCATACCTTCATAGTCTCCTTTATTTAGGCTTAGTACGCTGTTAGCGATCCAATTTTCTCACCCGCCACCTGAATTTGAAATTCAATCATGTTATGATCACTCATTCCAAGGGGATCCTTTACTAGGAGATTGTTTATTAATCCTGTCTCATTACACAGGACCAGATCTAAGATAGCCTGCCCCCTGGTTGGTTCTGTTCAAGGAAACCGTCCCTTACGCACTCTATGAACTCCTCCTCAAGGCTATCCTGACCAATTTGATTTGTCCGATCAATATGGAGGTTAAAATCACCCATGATTATTGCTGTTCCCTTTTTACAAGCTCCCATTATTTCCTGGTTTATGCTCCGACCAACAAAGTTGCTATTGTTAGGGGGCCTATAGACTACGCCCACCAGTGACTTTTTACCCTTATTGTTCCTTATCTCCACCCAAACTGTTTCAACACTTTTATCAATTGAGCCAATATAGTTTCTAACTATTGCAGTGATTCCATCCTTTATCAATAGAGCTACCCCACCTCCTTGTCCTTTCTGTCTGTCCTTCCGGATTGTCAAGTACCCTTGAATATTTAATTCCCAGTGCTGGTCCCTTGCAACCATGTCTTTGTAATGGATATCAGACCATACCCATTTGTCTCAATTTGTGCCGTCAACTCATCTATCTTGTTACAAATGCTGCGTGTATTTAGACAAAGTTTGTTTTTTTAATCCTTTTTTCCTGCTTGTTTCCCCTCTCCTTCAAACTCGCTTTTTTTATTTTTCCGATGAATCTGCCCTGCACCACTCTAAGGTCAGTATATCTTTTCTGAAGGTGCGGTGCCCAAAACTGAATGCAGTACTCCAGATGGAGTCTGACCAAGGCTCTGTACAACTTCCTCACTTTTGCATACCAACTTCCTTGAGATAAAGACAAATATTCCATTGGCCTTTTTGATTACAGTTGCCCTGAAATTCTGGTCGGAGGCTTTCCACAGGCAGTTGTCTCCGACCTGAAACATTTCTACGGAAGTACCTGGTGGTCCGGGAGCAGCCTACGATTCCGGTGGGGAGGCCTTCTCTTTCCGCGCTGCGAAGCGCGCTCCCATCCTCCTGGTTCCCACGCAGAAGGTGCAGTCACGTGTGACTGCTCAGCCAATCAGATACTGTATTCCACACCTTTCTCATTAATAGCAATGGGAGTTCTGTATCTACGAGTTCTCATTGATATTAATGAGAAAAAAAACAAAGACACAAAACACATGTAATAAAAAATAAAAAACACCTCAATTAAAATTAATTGAAATTAGTTAATAAATATCAATTTTTTTTCCTGTATTGAAAAGGATTTTAAAAAAAATTATGGTTAAAAATAAATGCAATGTCGTGGGCAGGGTTTTTAAAAATAGTGCGTTTTTTAAATTTAATGCAATTATATTTTTGTACGTTTTTAAACTCTTACGCCTGTAAAAGTAGGCTATGCGCCTGCTTTTATCAGGCGCAAGAATTTTGAGGACATTTGCTGGGCAAGATATGGGTAAATACCACAATCTTGCCCTTGCAAATGTCCTCGCTCCCGATATATGGATGATCTGTCAAGCTCCAGCTTGACAGATCAGAAAAGCCGGTTTTCAGTGTATTCGCATTGTGCGCTGAAAACTAGCTTTTCTGACGCCTTCCCGGGTCCAAAGAAACTTTGCATGGACCAGAGGAGGCCGGAATTTCAGGGCCATTAAATCGTCTATTCCCATATATTTCATGTCTACTTTTTAAATCATAGAAAACTAGTTTAATTTTTGAGCAGGTTATAGCATACAATTTTTTGCATATTGGGGTTAGGTAAAGCAATAAAAATAATTTAAAATGCCCAACTTGAACCATTATGGTTATTAGATGTTTAGCAATACAAGACCAGACAAAATCTCCACCATTGAAAGACATAAAGTTGCTTCACCCTCATTAAGGTTCAATGTCCAAGACCAAAAAAAAAGTTAAGATATCTAAAACTTGTAAAACACTGGCCATTGAACTGTGCCACCTAGGATCACATCTAGAATGAAGAGACAAAGCCCCACTGTGTTGGGGACTGTAGGTTCTTAAGTGAAGAACCCAGTGAACAGAGGAGAACAACAGTAAAAGAAAGCCCACAATTTAGCAATTGCCAGTACCATTTGAGGATAAAAGGATGCCTGGTATGGGAAGTGGATAATAACTTCACACTGATGCTGTTGAAGCAAATTATTAGTTTTGCTCTGTTTCTGGCTTATCGTCCATTTGACCAAGGAGGGTTTCATGCTGACGTTTGTTGTCAAAAGAATTACGTGCTCATGATCAGTGAAGCATTGACACAAATTAACATGCAAATAGTCATATAAGCATTCAGACATCCAGAGGGTGGCCAAGAAACCACTTGAGGCTCAACTGCAACAGCATAGTCATAATCACTTCAAGGGACCTAATAGATTAAATTATTCAACGTAAAATGCTTAACTGCTTTTCCTCAGCCTTTAACCACAACTAATGGAAAAAACATTTAGACACTGCACATTGCTATGATTTTGCCAGTGGGTTGCTAATTACAAAAAAAAACATTTTTCAAATGTGAGGAGAAATTTCATTTTTCAAAAAACTTGCAATATCTTCAATCATATCATATTGTAATGTTTGTGTAAGTATTTTGATTCGAGTCAGAAATAGTTACACTAAATCATATGTATTGATCCAAAATTTTACCTTCGATACAGGTTGCATTTAAGAGTTGTGAAAAGAAATGTGTACTTTAAAAAAAAAAATTGTGAAAGATTTTAATGAAGCCGAATTACCTATTGTAGAAGCCACTCCAAAAACCTCTCTCAAATCCATCATGTTGTCTGCTGGACGAAGTGTACAGCAACAGACATCCGATCTGGCACAGTGGGAACCTTTCACAAAGCATGGTCTAGCTTTTTCATTCATTTAAAAAAACATTTAGCCAGATGTGATCAGTGAAACAATCACATAACCTGCTGATTAATGTGAAACAATTTGTACATCTCTGGAAATTCTACCCCACCCCACACTCCATTACTAGTCTTGGACAGACCAATTGCATGATGACAAATCAGTGGCTCCTAAACTGAAGGAAGCATGGACTGACTGCTCATCATAATCATTCAACATATGATGTCTGTTTACAACCCCGTAAGTCACGACAATCAAAATCATTAACAAAATATATCGAAGAGCTGACTGGAATGGACTTAAGCTCCTCGCCACGTTAATTAATACTCAATTTAAAATTCTCCCATTGACGGCGGTCCCAACGTCCGCAGGATCCTAAACTAAATAAGGTGCTATTGCTGCTACCCCGAGAGACCCAAGACTGAGGCCCACTGAGATTGTTTTTCCCCAAATGCCTCTAGATATTGCCATGGTGACCAGACCATCTTGTTTTCTGGTTACTGGCAACCTTATCTGCTGCTAAAGGGATACAATATAATTTTGCATTTGCTGGCATGTACTTCTCTTCCCAGCCAGTGAAGCTCCAACAGCTGGTAAACAGAGTTCCAAACTGCATGCAGTTGTGTTTACATTATTTTGATTCTGTTTGAACAGTGTTGCAGTATATCTAGATGGTCACGGACTATTTATCACAGTTATTCAGCATGTGATGTCTGTTTACAATCCCATACAGAGTCTCTACACTCAAAATTATTTAACAGCACAAAGATTAGAGATGGCTAGAAAGAATACTGGCTCATAAACTAAATACTCAGTTATCATGTGTGATTCCAACTCTGCAGTGTTAACTAATTGGTGTTTACAGAGGGGAAAGTTGAGAACAAGGAACAATTGCAATATACAATAGCTTTTTATTGAGAATCCCACTGATGAGAATGATCCTTCTAAAAGAAAATCTAATGTGTGACATATTCTTTATGCAAAATATAGAATATTGTAGACCATCCTGAGGTGGGGGAGAAGAGTCCATGATAGAAAAACCTAAATGGAACAATCTCGATAGGCCAAATTATCTTTTTCACTCCAGACTTAAGACTAGAATCATATTGAAAATAATTGCATCTAAAGTTATCTTTCTTGGCCTTTATTCTGTGCCACACATACACACAAAATTAAGAGTCCAATATGACATAGCAAATAAACATAGTATTAATACTTTAATAGATTAGTAATTTTTGAGTGAATACTACTGAGAAATATCAGGGGCAGAATTTAAAATCTACTACACAGACATACTACCTTTTGCTCAAAACTACAACAAAACTGTCAAATTTAATTTAAATGCTTATGTAACTGGTCAGGGATCAACAATAAGACCCCTTTGTTTGCGTAATGGATTCTGCAATTATTCGTGTTCCCCATGGATGTGTTTCCTATACTCAGGTGGACTAAATCAGCCTTCTAGTGAGACAAACTCAACTGTTACTCAACAAGCTTGTTTATTGGACATGAAATACACGATCGAGAAGAACAGTGTTTTCACAGAAAGATTTACCTAGTTCCCAACACCCCTTTGTAACATTAAAAAATAATATGGACTGACTTTCGCTTTACTAATCAGTGTTCCTGGACTGGCTGGTACTCCGAGAAACAGATTAATCTGATTCTCTCACTCTCTCAAACTCACATCTGCTTCAGACTCACTTTTTTCACCCAGTCAAAAGCTTAATATCTGTCCTGCTCTGCACCTAGTTGTTCAGAATTGTCCCATTGGGCTGCCAATCAGAATCGCCACCTTCAATGAGGAATTTATATCCATGGCACTTATACTGTCTATTCAACTAAGACTTCTGCTGTGCTCAATGAATGAAAGGAGTCCAACACTGCAGGAGTCCAACACCTAGAAAGACAAGGGTAGCAGGAGTATGGGAACATGATCACCTCCAAGTTCTGCACCAAGTCACACACCATTCCAATTTTATCGTCACTAGGTCAAAATCCTAGAACTCCCCACCTGACAGCATTGTGGGATCACCTTCACCAGTTAGTTATCAATTTGTTATCCTTCATTGGGTCAACTCTTCAAGATATATGTACTAACAGCACATAAATTTTACTGCTCTGAAAATAATTTCTTGGGAGATTTCTTGTACATAAATAGGATTATTATTTACATCATACAAAAAAGATGTTCAAAGGGATCAGAAGGTTACAGAAATTGGTCCTGTGCCATTTCAATCTGTTGAACATAGACTTTCAGGTTTCTGTTGAGGTAGTTATAGCAGTTAGGCTGCAGCAATCTGTACCAGTAACTAAAACATTCAGTTAAACAATTAGTCATTAGGGCCTTTCAGTTATTTACACATACAGGAGTGGCACATTTTAAACACCCTGTCTTCTGTCACACAGATTCTGTGAGCCAACTGATAACAGGAAAACACATCGCAGTCATCTTGAAATAAACCGCTCCTCTTCCTTACTGGTTGGTTGACTGATTTACCAGTTGACTGGGGAATTAATGTATATAGGAGTTATTCGATGCCCCTGCAAAGGCAGAATGCTCAGAGAGATGAGCAAAATGGCAGGCACCGCTTTCAAAATAATGGAATAATGAGACAGCAATTTGTATTTCTCTCCATGAGCATGACATCAAATTATAGTGTGATTATATAGACTAAGTGAATTGGTACCAGCTCCATGCAAAAATGTATTGTTTATATCTGGAGGCAAAAGTGCATGCAAGATTGGTTAAGGAAGCACACACCAATTGATTAATACAATAATGCAATAAATTAGTGTAATCTGGAAGCACATGCAAAATCTTTTTTTTTTCCACCACAGCACTTTTTGTATATAAACAGTACCACCTGTATATAAAAATGAACATTATGCTGTCGTAAAAAATTATTATGCAAGCCTTAGTAGTCTTAGAGCTGCAGTAACCCTTTCCAGTCATCCTGGTTAATCCTTGCCACTGGACCAAGACCTAGCTGTCAAGCCCGTGTGGTGGCTGATGTGCGACGGTCACACCTTAAAAAAAATCCACGCACAGGCACCTTCCACCCCCTCAAGTGGAGTTCAGGACTGCAACATGGGTTCGCAAGTCATCCTCGTTCGAGGGACCGCCTATGATGATGACGACATAGAATATTCTTGGCCTATACAAAACAAAAATAACTAGCTGCAGAAATTTAATTTTCAAGTCTAAGGGAACAGCAATAAATTATTTGAAGCTATGTGAAATATTTTTTCATCGGGTCAAAAATCAGTCAGTCATTTGGTTTTGGTCTTTAAGTTTACAATAAGCTTTTTTTCATATCTGTTAGATTCCAAACTTAAGTAAACTTTTGTTCATCCTAATTTTTAAACTGAAAAAAAAAACAACCAACATGTGTGAAGTGTACTTCTGCCAAATTGCCAATTTTGCTGCAGTGCAGTCCTATTTACAACAGTCAATTTGGATAGGTGGCAGGTAAGTGAATGTAGAGGCAGTCAACACCACAACTTTCTGATGTAGTTCTCAATAGCAAGCGAGAGTGTGTTGGTAGAAACCAGAAGCAAGTCACCAGCCACAATGGTGTGGGGTCTGGCAAGACTAGGGAGGTGGAGAAAGTTTCTTTTTAAATCATGGAGAAATATTAATGAGATAGTAAAAAGTAGGGGTAGAGCTGATAGAAAAGTATCATAGAATCATACAGCACAGAAGGTGTACAATGAGTACAAGTGAGAACAAAGGGAGAAGATGGCTTTGTTGCAGAAAGAACTGAAAAAGAGCAAGGCCAGACAGCAACTTAAAAAAAGCTTTTACTTCATTATCCAATCTAGTGTTTACTTTGTAGATAATGTTTATTGTCCTTGATTTTTCTTGTTCTGCTTTGTGGAACCCATGCATTTTATGCAATACAAATGCAGCTCTGGGATGGGAGGGAGGGGGAAACTAGCATCACCTTAGTGGTTTTGCACTGCTGTAGAGGTTACAATCAACATGTGCTTTCTCATTTTCTTGCTTTTTCCAACATTGGCCTACGCGTGCCGTTAAATCATCTCGTCTATCATGTTCCTTGGTTCAGTATATCCTTCCGCTGCCCAACGAGATGATATTTTAGACCAACAGTTCTCTATTCAAACAGTTTGTCAGTCAATCCATTTACTCCCTTTCAGAGATTGGAGGATCTGTTGTTTCTTCCACCCCCATCCCCACTTCCCACCACCAACTGCCATTTTATTTTCCTTAAACATTACTTTGGCTTGTTTATCTTTCAGTGATCTGTTCTGAGAAAGGGCCACACCCAAAGCATTAACCAGTCTTTTCTTCTTACAGATGCTGACTGACCTGTTTGTTTCAAATTTCTAATTTATTGCAGGTTTTTTTTGTATTTATTTAACTTCCTTCACATATATTCTTGGCCCAAATATTAGCCTGCTCTATTCCTTCCACAACTGACACATTCCTGCATCTTATCTATTGCAATGAGTGCATCACATGGCCTGCAGCAACTTCAGTATTGGCAATGATCACTTGGCACTCAGCTGGAACCTGCAAAAACCATCTACGACAAGTGGTTGAGTGCAACTAACTAAACTCACCATTACCCTGCTATTGCACTTCCACTGCATAGTTAGGGAACATTTATCTACCAAATATACCCAAATTTTATTTAAAAATATTTACTTCAGCTTGTACACACTGGTTTTTAAACCCAGACAATTCTTATAAAGCGTTGATAACCAGCAAATTCAGAGCTCCCCATTAAATATTACAGTGGCTTCTAAATGAGAATCAAAAACACGGTTTGAGGCATGGATAAATTTGATGATGCAGGTGTCGAACTATCTGAAATAAAAACAAAGGGCGAGTGGAAGAAATATCTTGACTAATGTTTTTCTAACTCCTGGCATTACCATTTGAATGTGGGCCATCATCACTTATGTTTCTCTAATCTCTCCTGTCTTCCAACCTATCACAGAACTTCCCTTATGTTCTTTCTTCCCCTCCCCCTTGAAAGATCAAAATTCACAGGAACCCCCCCCCCCCCCCCCCGTGTTTGGGCTCATTGGAAAGGAAATTTAATTTGGGACTAACTACCAGAAAGTTTGAAATCCTAAAGTGCTTATGGAAGAAACTACAAACTTTAATCGAATTTTGGATTTTTACAAGACAAATTCAAGTCTGTGGGCAGGCCTAAGGAACTAAAGAAGCCAACTTGATTATTGGAACTGTCTGGGTGTTGGGACTAAGATAAATTGTCTGGAAAAATGGATACTCGAAAACCCTTCTCCACAAGAGACATTAACATTACAACAATAACTCAGAGATGGCCAGCCATCAAACTAAACCGAGAAAAGCCATCTTCAACAAGAAGAACAAAAAAAGGGCCCTCTGCAGCCTGTATGCAAAAACTAAGCACAAAAGGACATTGCGATTACCAAGCTAATATTTCCATCAGGAAACAGTTTTAGAAGAGCAACCCACCCAAGAAATATTAACTTTTAACGAGTCCGCCAAAATATTAAAGAAATTTCAAGCCCGCCAAATTTAAACAAAGAATTCCGTACTGATTTGGCGTGAAGATTAGGACAACTCAAACCGTGTAACTGGCCCCCTGTTTTAACAAAGGGTGTGCCATACTACACCAGGGGCCATACTGCGACTAGGCCATCAAGAAGGGAGAGAAACCAACGCGACAGTTGAAAACTAAGTCGAAGTCCTGAAGTCCAAAAGGAAGGAAGATCACCATAACGACAGCAACCAACCCTCAGCCAACGTGGTACCATCGAAAGATCACTGCAATCAACCAATTTCAAAATGAAACTCCGCAAGGAAGAAACCGAAGAATCGAAAAGTTTCCACTCTACAATCTAAGCCCTGGCTACCAACAGGTGAAAACATTACCTAAAGAGACTTTGAACCTATTTCTAACAAAGGAAACCGGGTACTCACCCCATAGATCCAAAACATGCCTTACCGCATCAGCAGACTCAACCCAACTGAAGATTGCGCAGTAAGAAGTCTCCTCAGACGTTCGGGGTACGGCAAGCAGAACCTACAGAATTCAACGAACCCCAAAATCGCGAACCACCACTAACTGACCAGAAAGGATTGGTAAGCATAGTTCCTGCTTGCCCTGGCGTCTAACCTAGCTAGGATTAGGTATTGGGAGGTGGGAGATGTAATTTTTACTGTAACCCCCTTTGAATGTGTAATGTATTGTTCTTTATTAGAGTGATTATAAGTTTGACATTGATTTTATTACAGACAAGAAAGTACAAAGTCTTTTTGCATCAAACCAGTTGTCCTTTGCACTTTATCACACACCCCAAATAAATCCAGAGTCTAGAACCCAAGGGAGTGGGAGCGATTCGAACCGCTCAAGGTCAGAGGTGAACCTGACCCCCGGGACCACCCTTACAGTGCTTGTTAAGAATCTGTTCTTTCCGAACTCTCCAGTTCTGACGAAGGGTCATCAACCTGAAACGTTAACTCTGCTTCCTCTCCACAGATGCTGCCTGACCTGCTGAGATTTCCAGCATTTTGTGTGTATATTCCAGATTCCAGCATCCGCAGTATTTTGCTTTTGTTTAGCTATTGATTTGACGTTTGAGCTATGAAATATATCCTTCAGTTCTGAACAGGCATTTGCCATTACCAAGTGAAATGCTCACAGTATACAATCCCTTTAATATAAATGCATTCATTTCCAAATGCAATGATTGCCTCATTAAAAAGAAATAATAATCATTATATGCAATATATGATTTATTTTCTTTCTGCCAGTCCTTCCTTAATGGTTGGAGGTGTACAGGTCAGTGATTAAGAAATACCATCCCTGGCCTGTGCATGTGAATGCTCAGTTGTCTGCAACCAGAAAAAGACAGACAATGGCAGCAGGTTTTTGCAATAGGCATCATTTAGATTTCTGGACAGGGTGCACCCACCTTTAGCGACACCAACTTTAATTATTTTTGACTACAGCAGGCAAAGTAGAAGATGTAGTGTATATGGATTTTAGCAAAGCTTTTGACAAGGTCCCACATGGCAGGCCGGTCACGAAAGTAAAAGCCCATGGGATCCAGGGCAAAGTGGCAAGTTGGATCCAAAATTGGGTAATGGCTGATGGGTGTTTTTGTGACTGGAAAGATGTTTCCAGTGGGGTCCCGCAGGGCTCAGTACTAGGTCCCTTGCTTCTTGTGGTATACATCAATAATCTAGACTTGAATATAGGAGGTATGATTAAGAAGTTTGCAGATGATACCAAAATCGACAATGTGGTTGATAATGAAGAACAAAGCTGCGGACTGCAGGAAGATATCAATCAATTGGTTAGGTGGGCAGAACAGTGACAAATGGAATTTAATCCAGAGAAATGTGAGACAATCCATTTGGGGTGGGCTAACAAGAAAAGGGAATACACATTAAATGGTGGGACACTGAGAAGTGTAGAGGAACAAAGGGACCTTGGAGTGCAGGTCCAAAGATCCCTGAAGGTAGCAGGCCAAGTAGATAAGATGGTTAAGGAGGCATACGGAATGCTTGCCTTTATTAGCCAAGGCATACCCAGTTATGCTTGAACTGGATAAAGCAAGAGCAGGGGGGTTATGCTTGAACTGTATAAAACACTGGTTAGGCCACAGCTGGAGTACTGCGTGCAGTTCTGGTCACTACATTATAGGAAGGACGTGATTGCACTGGAGAGGGTACAGAGGAGATTTACGAAGATGTTGCCGGGATTGGAGAATCTTAGCTACATCGACAGATTGGCTAGGCTGGGTTTGTTTTCCTTGGAACAGAGGAGGCTGAGGGGAGAACTCATTGATGTGTATAAAATTATGAGGGGCCTAGATATAGTGGATAGAAAGGGCCTATTTCCCTTAGCAGAGGGGTCAACAACCAAGGGACATAAATTTAAAGTAATTGATAGAAGGTTTAGAGGGGTTTTGAGGGGAAATTTCTTCACGCAGAGGGTTGTGGGGGTCGGGAACTCACTGCCTGAAAGGGTGGCAGAGGCAGAAATCCTCACCACATTTAAAAAGTATTTGAATGTGCACTTGAAGTGCCGCAACCTGCAGGATTACGGACCGAGAGCTGGAAAGTGGGATTAGGCTGGAGAGCCTCTTGTTGGCCGGCATGGACACGATAGACCGAAGTGGCCTCCTTCCGTGCTGTAAACCTCTATGATTCAAAGCACTCCGACAACCCATATAGGCAACAATGTAGCTTCACCATATTATCTATTTGCTATCAATATAAAACTACAGCTGTACAATAAAAGAAATTATGAATAATCAAATACTTAATGCATTGAATCTTCATAAAGATTGTATAACTTTTAAAAAAGATGAAGTGAGAAAAAGACCAATGTTCATCATATAATTCGCTAATTGTTTTAAAAAGGGATATATATTTGATATGGAGGTTTTAGAGGACCTTAGTTTGGCTGTACTTGAACAGTAAAATTCTCTGTAAATGTTGTACTTTTCCATCATATATTATATGTAAAATAAATCAGTCTATTGATTTATGGCTGGTTTCATTTCACTAATGTTCATCGGATTGCCTTCTGGAAAATAAGATTAACATAAGTGAGGACATGTGCAAGATCACAATATCATTGCAATGAGCCCTGGGCCAAGCAATCATGGGACCAGATATTGGGTAGCATAGGTAAACAGAGCTCTGGGGAGAGGCCATTCACCTGCTCTTTGTGTGGGAAGATTCACTGATTCATCCAACCTGTTCAAACACCAAACATCAAACGTACTCGCACTGGGGAGAGATTGTTTCCCTGCTCCGTGTGCGCATCGTGGCCCCCCAACCTGTGAGAACAACTCCATAGGTCAGAAGGTATAAGAGCTGGAGCGACGGGCCCTGGAATATCGTGGCCCCCCCCCCAACCTAAGAGAACAGCTCCACAGATCAGGAAGTACAAGAGCTGGAGCATACAACATCCAGCGCGAGCTGCTCCAAGTGTGCGACGGCTTCGAGGTAGACGACTGGGTGACGTCGTCAGGACCCAGGCCGCTGTTTGGAGTGTGGGCAGGAGCATTGACGGGGCCCTAGTAAAGCAGAGGAGCAGGAAGGGATCGTGGCTGAGATTTAGTGGGTGATCGTGGCAGAGGTGTGGTGGGAAATTGTGGCGAAAGTGGAAGGTGCGGCAACTGTTTTGTGGCAGAGGAGCGGCGAGATCGTGGCAGAGGTGCAGCAAATTAGGGTACGGGGCCCAGGGGCAGCACAGGCCAGCCTACACTGCGATGTGTACGTGGTCTAGGTTTGTGCAGCAGAGCAGGTCTCCAGTCATCCTGGTTAACCCTTGCCACTGGATAAAGGTCTAGCTCTGTCAAGCCCGTATGGTGGCTGATGTGCAAAGGTCACCACACGTTAAAAAAAAACCACGCACAGGCATCTTCCACCCCTTCAACTGGAATATCGGGTCCTTCATTGAAACATGTGAACTCATGTGGAAGCAAGTCATTCTCGTTCGAGGGACCGCCTATGATGATGAGTATAGGTAAACTACTGACTGTAAATGGCATCGAGCTCATTTACAGGAGAGACAGGTGAAATAATATCAAGTGCAGACCCAAAATATGTAACAGTCATTTTCCTTTAATTTAATGTAAATTTTTTATTTTGTAGTGACCACCTCAAAAATAATTCTAGGAATGGGCAGTAACACAAGAGGTAGAATTAGTGATTTTAATGAATGTGTATTTAGCTGCAAAACATCTGACCCCCAACCAGACACAACTGGAAGACAACATTCAGTATCTGTAGCAGCTGCATATAGTGACACCATTATTCCTGGCCAGAATGGAGAGGATTGGGTAATTCCCCCATCAATTACACCTGAAGGGCCACACTGTGACAAGTAACAGGGATTGATTTTACACACGTCATTTGTATGTAGTTACTCTCCACTCATTGCATTTTTCTGGATAAATAATCAATTCGTGTTATGTAATTATCCTCCACTCACTGCATTTTGATGGGAGACGTTGCTGTAGTTTCCGTCATGAGTTCTGTCTGCTGTAGTTCGTGGAGACTCTTTTTAAATAGACTCTGTTTGCTGAGTAAATAGAGTTTATTTGCTGCAAAATAGACTGCTTGCTGGGAATCCTGCTGTAAGTCCCACCCCTCCTCCAGGTTATTGGCTGACACAGTAGCATCAATAGACACTTTTACCTGCAGCAAATGACAATATGCTCTATTAGGTTCACCAAGATTTGTTATTCTACAACAACAAATTTCTCAAAATAAATTTTGCCAGCGTCTCTTTAGCCATAAACATTAGCAAGCAGAAACTAAAACTCCACCCAACTGAAACTGATCCAGGAATAACCATGATATTAATCTATCTTCTCAGAGATGTTGACTGACCTATTGAATATTTGCAGGGTTTTTGGTTACATTTCAGAGTTCAGTCTTAAAGAGCACCAAAACATTTCCAAGGTCAGGTACTGTACGAGCACAATTATTTAGTGAACCCAAAGCTCTTTGCATCTGTAAGCAGGAAGCATTTTTAAAGTCCAGCTTTGAGAAGAGGCTTTCTTTGCCTTTGCCCATGTCTTAAAGCTGCTTTTACATTGAAGAGGTATTTGCTTGCTAGCCAAATGTGCTGGGCTTGCATAACTGGTAGCAACCCAAAGTTGCTAAACTTGCGAGATTCACCAAGACTGGCTGCCTAAAGTTAAAAAAATCGGATCTGGAAAGATTACATTAGGGTTGCCTCTAGGTGTTGTGAGGCCCATGTGTCAGTAGCTGAAAGTTAAGCATGTCTCTAAGGACAAGGTTACAAACAGCTTTAGAACAAACCTCACAAAAATGTCACAAGCTAAACTTGCCCGTACATAATTTTAAACAGCTAATACATATTCTGCAGAATACCTACAGAGCTGAATTGAATCTGAGACTATTTATAAAAGTTAGTGAAGCTTTTAATCTGCTCAGTGATATAAATCGGATGTTCTGACAATGACGTTTAATTTCAATGATGTCGAAGAATTCACGAGAGGAAAACAAATAAAAACTTTACAAGCTACTTAATAAGGGGTTTTAAGACAAGAGCTGGCTGCCCTACAAATATCACGATCTTTTACTGCTGAATCATAGCACTTCCAAGCTCTGTAAATTATATTTTTTAATAAAGCATCTGAGTAAACTACAGCAGAGATGATTCACTGCAATAGCTAAATATACAGCAGGACAATGTGGGCAGACGTCATAAAATAAAATCTTAAGAAGTTGACCTTGGTTGGACACTGAAATCTAGCATTGCATAACTTTTCCTTTCCCCTCCATTCCCTCAAATTTGCTCATTTGCGCATGCCTAATCATACAGATTTCAATATTTCTTGAGTTAGAATTGACTCCAGCAAGTATGTAAATACCACGGACATTTGCAGTCAGAGTAAAAATTCTCCTCTGAGGAATCAGAATCCATGTTAGCCTGTCCGATGTTGGGGAAGTCCGGAACCAGGGGTCACAGTCTAAGGGTAAGGGGCAAGCCATTTAGGACCGAGATGGGGAGAAACTTCTTCACTCAGAGAATTGTTAACCTGTGGAATTCTCTACCACAGAAAGTTGTTGAGGCCAGTTTGTTAGATATATTCAAAAGGGAGTTAGATGTGGCCCTTACAGCTAAAGGGTTCAAGGGGCAGAAAGCATGGAGAGAATGCAGAAATGGGGTATTGAAGTTGCATGATCAGCCATAATCATATTGAATGGTGATGCAGGCTCGGAGGGCCAAATGGCCTACTCCTGCACCTATTTTCTATGTTTCTATGGCTCACCTGAAACCCAAATCAACACACTGCCATATCTACCATTATATTCGAAAAATCGGCATATGGCATTCAGCACATAGCAGATTAAATTTAACAGAGAAGTGTGAAGTGATACATTTTGGTAGTAAGAATGAGAAGAGACAATATGAACTAAATGGCACAATTTTAAAGGGGGCCCGGGAACAGAGAGACCTGGAGATGTATGTACATAAATCTTTGAAGGTGGCAGGACAAGTTGAGAAGACTTATAAAAAAATTATGATCCTTCGCACTATCAATAGAGGAACAGAGTACAAAAGCAAGAAAGTTTATGCTACACCTTTATAAATCACTGGTTAAGCCTCAGCTGGAGTATTGTGTTCAATTCTGGGCACCACACTTTAGGAAGGATGTCAAGGCCTTGGAGGGGTTGCAGAAGAGATTTACGAGAATGGTACTAGGGTTGAGAGACTTAAGTTATGTGGACAGACACAAGAAACTGGGGTCGTTCTCCTCTAAACCTTCTTTGCCCTAAGGAGACTTGCTAGAAGTGTTCAAAATCATGAAGGTTTTGATCGAAAAATGAGATACTATTTCCAGTGCCACAGAACACAAAATTAATGTGATTAGCAAAAGAACCAAAGGCAACATGAGGAAATACTTTTTTTTTTAAAACAACATTTCGTTGTGATCTGGAATGCACTGCCTGAAAGGGTGGTGGAAGCAGATTCAATAGTAACATTCAAATGAAAATTAAATACTTGAAGGGGAAAATTTTTACAGAGAAAGAGCAAGGAAGTGGGATTAATTGGCTAGCTCTATCAACGAGCCGGCACAGGCACGATGGGGCAAATGGCCTCCTTCTATGCTGTATCATTCTATCTATGGTGCTGGCTGTTGCCTATTCCAGCAAGTTTGCTTATATCTGTACACAATTACGAAGCCAAGATTGTGACTAACACTTTCTACTTTGCAAGTTTAATCTCTGTTCACTTAAGCAAATCACAGATCAATTTTTATACTATACACGCTAGTGAGACTCTTGATTGGATAAGCTGGGTTTGTTTTCTTTGGGACAGAGGAAGCTGAGGGGAGACCTTATTGAGGCGTATAAAATTATGAAGGGCCTAAATAAGAGAGGATAGGAAGGATCTATTTCCCTTAGAGGGATCAACAACGAGGGGGCATAGATTTAAAGTAATTGGTAGGAGGTTTATGGATTTGAGGGTATGGAACTCACTGCCTGAAAGGGTGGTGGAGGCAGAAACCCTCACCATTTTTAAAAAAAAAGTACTTGGACATGCACTTGAAGTGCCGTAACCTACAAGGCTACGGACCAAGAGTTGGAAAGTGGGATTAGGCTGGATAGCTCTTTGTCGACTGGCGCGGACACGATGGGCCAAATGGTCTCCTTCCATGATGTAAAATTCTGATTCTAAGGAATTGAGGGAATATTGAAATTTGATGACGACACTAAATTGGTGTTATGATCAATTGTGATGAGGTCCATAAAAGATCACTGGAAGACACTGATCGACAGGTAGCAGATACAATTCAATGCAGAAAAATGCAAAGTAATACTTTTGGAAAAGGAGGAGGAAAAGAAATGTATCGTAACTGATCAGATTCAGATGGAGTAGGGAACCTCTGCAGAGCAGGAGGAGAACAGACCAAAGGGATGAGGACATTAGTCCTAAGGAGAGGACACAGTACAGCAATTTGGCATTAGCCTGCCACATGCCAATGTAACCGGACATTCTAGATCATGGTAGAAAACAGAATCATTACTCTGAATGCAGAATCATTTATCAATTGCGTGTGGCTATTGCCTTTCATGTCTGTTACTCTATTATCTGAATTAATACTGAATAAAATGATATCCCCAAAAACTGTTGTTCTGTTCAATCGAGGTACTACAAGCAAGGACCAGAATGAGCAGACAACTGATTAATCAACCTCAGAAACAGCAGGTTCACGTTGTAATCTATGGGAATAAATCACAAACAATATTATTAAAACTTTAATGATCAATAGTGAAGCCTTTTTATTTTGTTAGAAAGCTGTACTAGTGAAGAGAGGTGGTGGTAGAGAGAAATAAATATTTAGCCCAAATTCATTATGCCCCAACAGACAATTTTTGTTTTCTTAGCCTTTGGTAATGGAGGCTGCCCCTATATATGAACCTGTATTCCAGAGAGACTCACTGGTTTAGGAGGGGCAAGGGCAAAAAAAATCTGGAGATGCAAAACTAAAGGAGGGAAACAACATTTCTTTCAAATTATAGTGATATTATATATCATTGGTTGGTATAGCAAAAAAAATACTATTTCGTACTAATTTACCCCAGCAGCCAACAGTCCTCAGTGAGTGACATCTGTAGGTAATAGAAGAGAAAATTCACAAAAAGGACAACCACAAACTACAAGCCTATCAACAAATGAAAACAATGCCTAAATACTAGAGTGAAGCATCACATTCACAATGAGTTGAATCAAAACATATTAATTGCTAGATTTTTAAGTGAATCCAAGTTAAAAAGTTACAATAAAACTAACAGATTTTAGAGGAAAAGTTAAAACTACGACTTGCTTGGCTGCAGAAGTGAGATTTTCCTCCCAAAATGTATTAAGTCACAGTTATCTGCCCATTCCACTACCACGTCTACATCTTTCTGAAATCTCTTTCACTGTTGAACAAACTCTTACTTTTGTATTGTGAGCAAATTTTGAGATTATGTTCATTATGCCCATTGAAACCATCCACATATACAGTGAACAAAAGTGAACACAACACTTATTATTGGGGTACACCACTTCCAAACCCTTCCCCAATCTGAGCAACACCCATTTACCCAACTCTGTTTCTTGAAAGAAATTACAGCCCACTAAATCCTATGTGCACTGGATATCAACATAAGTGTGCACTTCCCAGCACAGGTCAGTGGTTGGTGAAGGTGGACCAAGAAAGCTGGTTAATTTTCCTATCCCTAGCCTTGGCATGCTGAACTAACTGTTGCACGCCCACTTGCTGAAATCAGTTAATGGAGCACAGAAGACGAATCAAGTCTGGAATTTTCTGGTCTGGATGGTTCTGTGGATGCAGTGGCTTTACCAGCTGAGCCATTGGGGAGCTAATGGGCCGTAATGTGCAACCCCTATATGGGCACGTATAAGGCGCCCTTAGGGGCTGCGCAAGTTCCGGGTTTAAGCATCGCACGAATCTCCGGGAAAGGGGCATTCGTGGGTGCAGAGTTGGGCCCGTGAAATTCTTACGCCTGGTATTTAAAAGCATGTAAAATAAGGCAAATTTATTTTTAGCCCGCTTAAAACATTTTTGTTTCAAATATTTAATTAAATGCCATTTTAATTCATTTAAAAAATGTGATTTAAAAAAATTTATTTGAAGTGTAGAGGTAATTTTGGGGGTATTCCCATTCATACTTATGGGGATTCCTTATATACGAAAACCTCATAAGCATGAATGGGGACCCCCTTATGTCATTTATTGGGCTGGCCTACGTGATCCCACGGGCGCTCGCGAACCATGGGCCTCTTCCGACACAAACCCGAACAGGCCGAGAACCGGGAATCTCCGTACCTCCCGGACCACCAGGTATGTGGCCATTTTATTTGCGGATTGGAGACATTTTCCTGCGGGAAGCCTCCAACCGCAAATTCAGAGCAAAAGCTTCGATAGATATGTGAAGAGAAAAAGATTAGTGAAGACAAACGTAGGTCCCTTGCAGTCAGATTCAGGTGAATTTATAATAGGGAACAAAGAAATGGCAGACCAGTTGAACAAATACTTTGGTCCTGTCTTCACGAAGGAAGACATAAATAACCTTCCGGAAATTCTAGGGGACCGAAGGTCTAGCGAGAAGGAGGAATTGAAGGAAATCCTTATTAGGCTGGAAATTGTGTTAGGGAAATTGATGGGATTGAAGGCCGATAAATCCCCAGGGCCTGATAGTCTGCATCCCAGAGTACTTAAGGAAGTGGCCCTTGAAATAGTGGATGTATTGGTGATCATTTTCCAACAGTCTATCGACTCTGGATCAGTTCCTATGGACTGGAGGGTAGCTAATGCAACACCACTTTTTAAAAAAGGAGTGAGAGAAAACGGGTAATGATAGACCGGTTAGCCTGACATCAGCAGTGGGGAAAATGTTGGAATCGATTAATAAAGATGAAATAGCAATGCATTTGGAAAGCAGTGACAGGATCGGTCCAAGTCTGCATGGATTTATGAAAGGGAAATCATGCTCGACAAATCTGGAATTTTTTTGAGGATGTAACTAGTAGAGTGGACAAGGGAAAACCAGTGAATGTGGTGTATTTGGACGTTCAAAAGGCTTTTGACAAGGTCCCACACAAGAGATTGGTGTGCAAAATTAAAGCACATGGTATTGGGAGTAATGTACTGACATGGATAGAAAACTGGTTGGCAGACAGGAAGCAGAGAGTCGGGATAAACGGGTCCTTTTCAGAATGGCAGGCAATGACTAGAGGGGTGCCGCAGGGCTCAGTGCTGGGACCCCAGTTATTTACAATATACATGAATGATTTAGATGAACAACTGAGTGTAATATCTCCAAGTTTGCAGATGACACTAAGCTGGGTGGCGGTGTGAGCTGTGAGGAGGACGCCAAGAGGCTGTAGGGTGACTTGGACAGGTTAGGTGAGTGGGCAAATGCATGGCAGATGCAGTATAATGTGGATAAATGTGAGGTTATCCACTTTGGTGGCAAAAACACAAAGGCAGATTATTATCTGAATGGCGGCAGATTAGGAAAAGGGGAGGTGCAACGAGACCTGGGTGTCATGGTACATCAGTCATTGAAAGTTGGCATGCAGGTACAGCAGGTGATGAAGGCGGCAAATGGTATGCTGGCCTTCATAGCTAGGGGATTTCAGTATAGGAGCAGGGAAGTCTTACTGCAGTTATACAGGGCCTTGGTGAGGCCTCACCTGGAATAGTGTGTTCAGTTTTGGTCTCCTAATCTGAGGAAGGACGTTTTTTGCTATTGAAGGATTGCAGCGAAGATTCCCCAGACTGATTCCCGGGATGGCAGGACTGACATACGAGGAGAAACTGGATCGACTGGGCCTGTATTCACTGGAGTTTAGAAGGATGAGAGGGGATCTCAAAAACATAACATTCTGACGGGACTGGACAGGTTAGATGCAGGAAGAATGTGCCCGTTGTTGGGGAAGTCCAGAGCCAGGGGACACAGTCTAAGGATAAGGGGCAAGCCATTTAGAACTGATGAGGAGAAACTTCTTCAGTCAGAGTTGTTAGCCTGTGGAATTCCCTGCCGCAGAGAGTTGTTGATGGCCAGTTCATTGGATATATTCAAAAGGGAGTTAGATATGGCCCTTACAGCTAAAGGGATCAAGGGGTATGGAGAGAAAGCAGGAAAGCGGTACTGAGGTGAATGATCAACCATGATCTTATTGAATGGTGGTGTAGGCTCGAAGGGCCGAATGACCTACTCCTGCACCTATTTTCCATGTTTCTATGTCATATGCACTACTTTAGAAACAGGTCTGCATATACATTCGTCTTACATATGCACATATATCACAAAGGGAGACATATAAAGTGGACCTCAAGTCAAACCAACAGTCAGTCGGTAAACAGACAGCAGGAGTGTGGCAGCACAGTTGTTAGGTATAGTAAAAAAGCATAGAAAATATTCAAGCTTTCTATAATAATTTGTACTTTCAACAAATACGCAGTTTTACCAAACCTGACCTGCTGAATGTGACCAGCATTTTCTATTCTTTTACCCATCTTTGTATCGGTGGTGGTAGGGGATGGGGAAAGAAAGATATAAGAACAACCAATTGTTCAAGTCACAAGTATGTGCATAATTACAGTAATGTTAATCCACTGGGAAGAATGCTTCAATGGAATTATTAAGGTCTTCCTTCATCTGATGTTCCAAAACTCCTTCAAGGTGAAGCTCGAATACAACTGTTCATTGAAGGTAACAATGATTCCGGCATTTTGGTTGAAACCAGTTTGTTTCTTCACCTTAGTATCTGTACATAATTATCAGGAGAGAGAAAGCAGACTCACTTTGTGGTTCATTAAATAGAGACCAATTGTGTACTTGGTATGTACAAATTTTAGCAGTGTAAAATATCCATTTTTTTAATAAAATTGAAAATATTGTTCTTTGTAAGGTGTACTTGTGCCAACTCAAGATATGGCTGCCTTGCTGGAATGCAGTCACACGTTGTTGCTGAGGTGATGGAAGCAAAATGATGCAGCAATCCATTTATATGGAGTATAACAGTGTGCGCGGATAAGCTGAGATGCTGCAAGAAATGATATCAACACTTAAAAATCAATGCTGGTTAATAAGTAAACCAACAATTTGGAATCCACATATTTTGTAAACGATTTTGTTGATACAATAGAGTCAGACATGTATGTATAACAAAGCTACAGAAAAATCAGGGTACAACATATTTAGAAAAGATAAAGGGGGAGGTGGAGTAGCTGTACTCATTAGGGATAACATAATGGCAGTGGAAAAAAAGTGACGCAGCTATCAGCAAGATAAACAGAATCAATGTGGATAGAGATAAAAGACAATAAAGGATCAATCATACTAATAGGGGTAGTCTACAGACCACCTAATAGTGGAAGGGAGGGGGGTGGAGGAAGAAATATGCAAACAAATTAGGGAAATAAGTTTAAAAAACATCAAATAATAATCATGGGGGATTTCAACTACCCCAATATCAATTGGACAGAAGAGGTAGGTAAAGTGGATAAGGGAATGGAGTTCCTACAATGTGTACAGGACTCCTTTCTAACCCAATATGTAAAAAGCCAACAAGGGAAGATTTGCTATTGGATCTAGTAATGGGGAATGAACCAGAGCAAATAAGTAAAAGTAGGGGAACATCTAGATAATAGTGACCATAATATAACATGTTTCAAGATAATAATTGAGAAGGACATAATTATGAGGGTAATAGATTGGAGAAATGCTGATTTTGAGGAGTTCGGAAAAGAACTTGGGAAAATAAAATAGACAACAATATTGGCAAACAATGAAATAGAACAGCAATGGGAAACATTTAAAATGGTGTTCAACAGAGTTCAGGAAAATATATTCCGCTAAAAAAACAAAGCAAGCACTAATGGGACACCACAGATGAATAAAGCCATAAGGGAAAAAATGAGGGCAAGGAAAGAGGCATACATTAAGTACATAGACAGCAGGGGAGAGCATGATAAGGGAGAAGAAGAAGAGATTAGGAGAGAAGTCACTAAAACTATTGGGAAGGCAAAGAGGAACTATAACATCATCAGGAACATTAAAAACAAATAGCAAAATGTTTTATAGGCACGTAAATTTTTTAAAAAGGTCGGGATTGGAATAGGGCCACTAAGGGATGGACAGGATACCACCAGCAACAATAGAGGAGAGATGGCATAAATATTAAATAATTACTTTGCTTCAGTATTTACCAGGGAGATCGAACAGGTGGACATGACATTGGATCATCAGATTAGTAATGAAATAAATGCATTTAGAATAAAAAGGATATATATTAAATGAACTAATCAAACTTAGAGGAAAAAAACTCTGGTCTGGTTAGATTACATCCATGCATTTTACAATAATCTAGAGAGGTGATAGCAGAGGCTTTATTACACATATTTAAGAATTTGTTAGGAAATGTGTAGTGCCAGAGAACTGGCAAATAGCTAAAGTAGTACCTATATTTAAGAAAGGAGATAGAACATGTCCAGGGAATTATAGACTAATCAACTTATCAGTAGTGGGAAAAATAATGGAATCCCTCCTCAGAGAAAATAGAACATCTAGAAGCCAAAAATATAAAATAGTCGGCATGGATTTCAAAAGAGAAAGCTTTTCTTGACCAACCTTACTGAATTATTTGAAGAGGTAAACAAGAGAGTTGACCAGGGTAATGCAGTAGATGTAATTTGTCTAGATTTTCAAAAGGCCTTCGATAAAGGTATCACATAATAGATGGATGAATAAGGTCAGAGAATGCGGAGTCAGGGAACAAGTAGCAGATTGGATCGCTAGCTGGCTTCAAGACAGAAAGCAGAGAGTAGGGGTAAAGGGTAGCTATTCACAGTGGCAGGTGGTGGGTAGTGGTGTTCCACAAGAATCATTCACAATTTATATTAATCATTTAGACTTTGGAATTAAAAACACTTTCTAAATTCATGGATGACACCAATTTTTTTTTTGGCGGGGGGGGGGGGGGGGGGGTGGAGAAAGAGAACGATAGCCAATACTGAGGAGGACTGCAACAAATTACCGAAGTACATGAATAAACTTGCAAATTGGGCATATAATTGGCAAATGAATTTCAACACAGTTAAATGTGAGGTATTACGTTTTGGTAGGAAGAATGGAGAGGTCACGAGTCTGGGTAGGGTGGGTGGGCAAAGAGATCTCGGAGTACAAATACACAAATCGCTAAAAGTAACGACACAAGTTAGCAAGGCCATAAAAAAGCAAACTAAGCACTAGGGCTTATTTCTAGAGGAATAGAATTGAAAAGTAGTAAAGTTATGCTAAACTTGTATCGTACCGTGGATAGACCACACCTGGAGTACTGCATACAGTTCTGGTTGCCATATTATAGGCTATAGAGGCACTGGAATGGGTGCAGAGAAGATTTACAAGGATGATACCAGAAATGCGAGGGTATCCCTATCAGGAAAGGATGAACAGGCTGGGTCTCTTTTTGCTTGAAAAAAGGCTGAGGGGTGACCCAATAGAAGTCTTTAAAATTATGAAAGGTTTTGCTAGAGTAGATACAGAGAGTGTATCCACTTGTAGGGAAGAGCATAACTAGAGGCCATCAATACAAGATAGTCACCAACAAATAAAATAGGGAATTCAGAAGAAATTTCTTTACCCAGAGGGTGGTGAGAACGTGGAACTCGCTACCACAGCGAGTGAGGCAAATAGTACAGATGCATTTAAGGGGAGGCAAAATAAGAATGAGGGATAAGGGAATATAGGGTTCTGCTGATAGAGTTAGATGAGGAAAGGTGGGAGGAGGCTCGAGTGGAGCATAAACGCCAGCATGGACTGGTTAGACCAAATGGCCTGTTTCTGTGCCACATAACGGGGAACAAAGAAATAGCAGACCAATTGAACAAGTACTTTGGTTTGGTATTCACTAAGGAGGACACAAACAACCTTCCAGATATAAAAGGGGTCAGAGGGTCTAGTAAGGAGGAGGAACTTAGGGGAATCCTTATTAGTCGGGAAATTGTGTTGGGGAAATTGATGGGATTGAAGGCCGATAAATCCCCAGGGCCTGATGGACTGCATCCCAGAGTACTTAAGGAGGTGGCCTTGAAAATAGCGGATGCATTGACAGTCATTTTCCAACATTCCATTGACTCTGGATCAGTTCCTATCGAGTTGAGGGTAGCCAATGTAACCCCACTTTTTAAAAAATGAGGGAGAGAGAAAACAGGGATTTATAGACCGGTCGGCCTGACCTCAGTAGTGGGTAAAATGATGGAATCAATTATTAAGGATGTCATAGCAGCGCATTTGGAAAGAGGTGACATGATAGTTCCAAGTCAGCATGGATTTGTGAAACGGAAATCATGCTTGACAAATCTTCTGGAATTTTTTGAGGATGTTTCCAGTAGAGTGGACAAGGGAGAACCAGTTGATGTGGTATATTTGGACTTTCAGAAGGCTTTCGACAAGGTCCCACACAAGAGATTAATGTGCAAAGTTAAAGGGATTGGGGGTAGTGTGCTGACATGGATTGAGAACTGGTTGTCAGACAGGAAGCAAAGAGTAGGAGTAAATGGGGACTTTTCAGAATGGCAGGCAGTGACTAGTGGGATACCGCAAGGTTCTGTGCTGGGGCCCCAGCTGTTTACACTGTACATTAATGATTTAGACGAGGGGATTAAATGTAGTCTCTCCAAATTTGTGGATGACACCAAGTTGGGTGGCAGTGTGAGCTGTGAGGAGGATGCTATGAGGCTGCAGGGTGACTTGGACAGGTTAGGTGAGTGGACAAATGCATGGCAGATGCAGTATAATGTGGATAAATGTGAGGTTATCCACTTTGGTGGTAAAAAGAGAGAGACAGACTATTATCTGAATGGTGACAGATTAGGAAAAGGGGAGGTGCAACGAGACCTGGGTGTCATGGTACATCAGTCATTGAAGGTTGGCATGCAGGTACAGCAGGCGGTTAAGAAAGCAAATGGCATGTTGACCTTCATAGCGAGGGGATTTGAGTACAGGGGCAGGGAGGTGTTGCTACAGTTGTACAGGGCCTTGGTGAGGCCACACCTGGAGTATTGTGTACAGTTTTGGTCTCCTAACTTGAGGAAGGACATTCTTGCTATTGAGGGAGTGCAGCGAAGGTTCACCAGACTGATTCCCGGGATGGCGGGACTGACCTATCAAGAAAGACTGGATCAACTGGGCTTGTATTCACTGGAGTTCAGAAGAATGAGAGGGGACCTCAGAAACGTTTAAAATTCTGATGGGTTCAGACAGGTTAGATGCAGGAAGAATGTTCCCAATGTTGGGGAAGTCCAGAACCAGGGGTCACAGTCTGAGGATAAGGGGTAAGCCATTTAGGACCAAGATGAGGAGAAACTTCTTCAACCAAAGAGTGGTGAACCTGTGGAATTCTCTACCACAGAAAGTTGCTGAGGCCAATTCACTAAATATATTCAAAAAGGAGTTAGATGAAGTCCTTACTACTAGGGGGATCAAGGGGTATGGCGAGAAAGCAGGAATGGAGTACCGAAGTTGCATGTTCAGCCATGAACTCATTGAATGGCGGTGCAGGCTAGAAGGGCCGAATGGCCTACTCCTGTACCTATTTTCTATGTTTCTATGTTTCTGTATCCTATGAAGTATAATTATTTTCTTGCCACAGGCTATCAAAATTTCCATGAAGAAGCAGTAGATTTTAATAGATGAAGTATGTTTATCATTTTCTGGCTGTTCTCTGTTTCAGTGTTAAATGTCCAATATGCAGGTTTATTCAATCTAATTTTTAATAAGAACATAAGAAATAGGAGCAGGAGTAGGTCATTTGGCCCCTGGAGCCTGCTCCACCATTCAATAAGATCATGGCTGATCTGATCATGGACTCAGTCCACTTCCCTGCCCGCTCCCCATAACCCTTTATTCCCTTATCGCTCAAATATCTGTCTATCTCTGCCTTAAATATATTCAATGACCCAGCCTCCACAGCTCTCTGGGGCAGAGAATTCTATAGATTTATAACCCTCTAGAGAAGAAATTTCTCCTCATCTCAGTTTTACATGGTGGCCCTTTATTGTAAGACTATGTCCCCTAATTTTAGTTTCCCCTATGAGTGGAAATATCCTCTGCATCCACCTTGTCAAGCCCCCTCATTATCTTATGTTTCGATAAGATCACCTCTCATTCTTCTGAACTCCAATGAGTATTGGCCCAAACTACCTTCAATAAGAGCTCACTTCCAAGATACTCATCCTAAGGGATTTTCAGCCAAAAACAATACTATATATCAATGTGAAACCTTGACTATTGAGAAGATTGAGAGTTCAACCATGAGTTGAGTACATAATCTAGACTGGTGACACTTCCATATAGTACTGAGTGATTGTTGCAAATGTCAGAGCTTTTGTTTTTAGGATGAGATGTTAAATAGAGGTCCCATCACTCTATTCAAATGGTTGTGAATGATCATGTGGCATTATTTGAAGAGAAGTAGGGAGTTCTCTGGTTCCTAGCCAACATTCCTCTCTCGAACACCACCAAAAACAGTTTAACTGGTCATTCTTCTCATTTATTGCTTGTGGTGCCTTGTTGATCTTAAATTGCCTGCAGTGTTTGCCTACAGAGATTACACTTCAAAAATTGATTGGATATGAAGTACTTTGGGGCGTCTCAAGGTAATTTCTTTTCCTCCCTTAATAATTTGGTCTTTATGGTAAGTTTTTGGATAGAATAGAAATAGATAAAGAGGAAGTACAGTGTTCAAAGTAGAAAAGTCATCCGGTCCAGAGGAGTTGCATCCTAGTTTGCTGAGGGAGGCAAGGATGGAAATAGCAGAGGCTTTGGCCACATTCTTTCAATCCACTTTGGATATGGGATTGGTGCCAGAGGACAGGAGGGTGTAAAAGTTATACCCTGTTCAAAAAAAGGAGATATAAAAACCAGGTCATTACAGGCAAGTCAGCCTAACAACAGTGATGGGGAATCTTCTCGGAGACCATAATCCAGGACAAAATTAATTGTCATTTGGAAGAAGGGTTAATAAATGACAGCCAACATGGATTTGTTAAAGGCAAATTGTGTTTGACAAACTTGATTGAATTCTTCAATTAAATAATGTTGAGAATATAGACTTTCAGAAGGCGTTTGATAAAGTGCCACATAATTTACTTCTTAGCAAAATTAAAACCCATGGGATTAAAGAAGCGGTGACAGTGTGGATTTGAAATTGGCTAAGAGACAGAAAGTGGAGAGTAATGTTGAACAAATGCAAAGAATTGTAAAGTGATGCATTTTGGAAAGAAAAATGGAGAGAGGCAATGTAAATTAAATCATACCATTATACAGGCAGTGCAGGAACAGAAAGCCTTGAGGGTTCACGTACACAAATCTTTGAAGGTGGCAGGACAAGTAAAGCTGTTAAAAAAGCATACGTGATCCTTGGCTTTATAAACAGAGGTAAGAATACAAAAGCAGGGAAGTTATGGTAAACCTTTAAAAATCACTGGCTAAGTTTCAAGTGGAGCAGTGTCGCCAATTCTGGGCAGCACACTTTAAAAAGGATGTCGAGGCCTTGGAGAGGGTGGAGATGTTATGTGGATGGACTAGAGAAGCTGGGTCTGTTCTCCTTGGAGCAGAAAAGGTTATGTGGAGATTTAACAAAGGTGTTCAAAACGATGTGGGGTTTAGATAGAATCGATAGGAAGAAGCTGTTGCCACAGTCAGGAAGGTTGGTAATGAAAGGACACAAATTTGATAATTGCCAAAAAATCAAGGGGTGAAACGAGGAGAAGTTATTTTACGCAGCAAATTGGCCTACTCCTGCACCTATTTTCTATATTTCTACGTTATGATCTGGAATGCACTGCCTGAAAGGGTAGTGGAAGCAGATACAATAGTAATTTTCAAAATGGAAGTGGATATATACGTTAAAAGGAAAAAGTTGCGGGGCTATGGGAAAGAACAGGGGAGTAGGACTAATTGGATAGCACTTTCAAAGAGCTGGTACAGACACTATGGACCGAATGGCTTCCTTTCTGTGCTGTATGATACTATGATGAATTAGTCGACAAGAGACCCAGACACGAGTCAAGGAAACCCCTCGTGGTGAAAAGCTTTAGGAACCACAGATCCAAAGTCACCTGTTCCTCCCAAACATGCTACATTTACCACATGTCATATCTCTCGTTACTCATACAGTATCCCAATATTTTTTTGAAAGAAATCTATTTAATTTGAACTTGAATGAATCAACACGATCCGCTTCCAACCTCTCCTGAGGGAGCCTGTTCCATAGATTTACCACTTGCTCACGGAAATAATGTTTCTGCTAATTAGCATACAATTCTTGTAGATGCACAGTTGCTCAAATGATAAGCACTGCTAACTACAATGCCAAAAGACATCAATATTAAAACTGAACTTGGAAGAGTTGGAGGGTTGGCCCAGTCAGGAGAGCAGCAACTCAAGTAATGCAGTGGCAGGAATCTAGAATACTTATCAGGGAAAAAGTTCTACATGTTTGCACTGGCTTCAGACAAATACTTCTGAGATCAAATACTTTTAATCTTATCAAAATACCTCTAGGCATTTTTTATAATACCCCTGTAGTAGCATTCTATCAGCAACTGGTGTGTGGGCCAATTTTAATTGGACCAATAAGGGAGACACTGAGTTGCCCAGAAAGTCAGCACCACTGAAATACCAGCTTTTATCTATTGGATCTACAGCAGGTACTGAAGGCACACAATAAATTGAATCGTGTTCTGAGGTCACAAATCGCCACTTGACTGACACTCTCCCAATGCATGTGGACAGTTCTTTTACAAGATGGAGTTACTTCCGTGCTCCTTACTGCAAATTTACTTTTTATGCAGTGACATGTGGCACTTTTAATAAACATTTTGAATTTGATCACTTTTACTGGTTACTTTTTCACTTTTCACACAATAATCTAAAAGTTTTCAAAGTAAAATACCCACCAATGTAAACCAGCTAGCTTAGTCACAGTGCAGTTAGCTTTTAATGCTGAAATTCTATGAAGAATTCAAGTGCAACAATAAACAAATGGAAAGACGGTCACATTGATTTTTAAGATAATTATCTCATGCATGTTAAAACAAAGGTTAGTAGGCCTTACAAAAGAAAAATTGAGTCTTTGAAAACGCAACAAAAACATTTACAAAATCTTCACATTTTTCAAATAGATTGAGCCAGAGAAGCTATATACTGCAAGCTACACCCTATTAAAGCCAAAGTGTTGCCTATTATGGTAATGTGATAGCAATTTCTCTGAAGAATGCCTTACATCACTGTTACACACGAACTACAGCATATAAAGTGGACTACAACACAATATGAAAAAATTGCTAACATTTTATGCATCATTAGAAAGATAGACAGTTATTTGGTTGCTAAAGTTTTACAATGCATCGTAATCTGACAGGAATCTAGCATTTAAGATACAAGATTACCACCCTCAATTTACACGTTATTTAAGTATTCAGGAATGCTACTGCCTTGCAACTTAAGTCTAAAATTGATATGGTTGGAGCATTCATTTACATTTCTTACCCCCTTCCCAAAGGCACCCCTTCATCCCAGGAAAATAAAGAATAATATTAATTTCACATGTGAATTGGTGATTTTTTTACTATTTAAAGTGCTCTGTTGACTCTGTTCAAAATGCCTCAAGCAGTTCTCTGCATTTTGATTTCATACGTGACCTCTATAAAGATAGCTCAGCCATGTTGAAATGAATTATAACTCAATCAAAAGAGAGGATTTAAAAAAAAAACATGGTGTTTCGTTTTAATGCAAAATGTCAAACATGGTGTGGGAGGAGGATTAGTACATCTTATTCCGAAGAAATAACTTGTTTTTTTTAAGCTGGTAGTGATGGACTTTTTTCCTCTTCCCTATTAACTAAGTATTCTTATTATATTTCACTATTATAAGCAGTTTTAAAAAACACCCAGAATTTTGCATGTCAGTTAAAGCAGCCCATCATACAGTCCATACGTTCATCCTCCAGTATCACCACCGAAGAACTGGCCGGTTGCAAAGAAAATCGATAACATTTATTTTTTTCAAAAATGAAAACAGAGCAAACTCACTTTGCTGCACAGAGCACTGTGCAAAATATAAAAGGCATGCATTCATGTAACACCTTATTAAGCATCCAAATGTATTTCATGCACAATAAATTATACTTTAGCACAGTGACTGAACACTGCAGAACAGATATAATGACAAGAAACTATAAAACCTAACAGTCTCAAAGAAAGTCCAGCAGGGGCCACATTTTAAGCTGCTCAATTGTGATCTATAGTGCAAGCTGGTGGTGGAGAACAGCTGTGACAAAAGAAAGCATAAAATGGAAGTTTTGAAAATAATGCATGCTAAGAATTTTAAAAACAGTCCGCAGTAGGGAGCCAAAATATGGTATTCCACCTGCTATTTTACCATACAGTACAATCACTGCTAGTAAAGAGAGCTGGTGTTCAAAAGAGTTTGCCTGCTGTATTGGCTATGGCAACAGGTATGTACAAATCCAGGCTGTTAAAAAAAATCATATTTGGAGCCTATTTGATATGATGTAACAATGATTTTAGTGGGATTCACTCGGATGAGATAGAATCTAACACTGTACTTATGTCGCAGAACCGAATCCACTAGATATGATATTGTTGCAGATGTTTTGAACTTGTTTTATAAGAGTTTCTCTGGTTTACAGTATTCTGTAGAATTGCATAGGTTCAGTCTGGAAATAAAGAAGATAATCTACACCGATAGTCTCCAGGTTCTGAATGCTGATAGTAATTTTCACTCAAAAATTCACAAAATAGCAATAACCACTAATTATACTAATGAATCTACAATCAAGAATTAGCCTGAAGGCAACACTAGATGCAGTAAACGTTACTCCTGGTTGCGGAAACTGGGCACACTGTTCCTATCCCATAAACCCTGTGCTAGAGTGCTAGTTCAAGGAATAGAACATCAAAGCTTTATTAAAGGTGTATTTGCACTACAACTGCAGCATCTGTGCAAAACAGTTTTGCTTTGCACCAACACTGTAGTTATAGTATAAATGCAGCTTGAAGCCAGTGTTAGGGCTTGGTGCAATACTGGGTGTGAAGCAAGTTTGGTTTTCTGAAGTATGAATGTACCATAAGTGAATAAAGAGCAGAATGGTACTTGGCCACAATTCCAGGTGAATCATTTGTACAAAGCCGTCGCAAAGAATGGCAGCAACGCTATACAACACACTTTGCCTTTCTTCAAGGAACAAAATTCCAATCTGAAAATGGCCTAGTTATTATTTGTAACAGTAGCTGGAAGAAAATGTGGGCTCTGCAGTTGCTTATGTACTGTATGTGGCTGTTAAAGTTGCCTAGAATGTTGGTTGGCATAGATTTACCATAATATTTTTAAAGCAATCAATCTCGGGTGCTCTACTGCTGTGACATGTGAACACATCATGGCTAGATTCCCATCATTCTTGCATTACTCCCCCATCTGCTACCATCCCACAAAGTCCTTGCAATAAAAAGTAGTTGGATATGAAATCGGGATATTTGCTAAACAGAGTGACATTGGGCCCCAGGAGTTGCTCCTTTTTTTTGGAGCAACTTGGTTTTTCTGGACTATCTTTTTACTTGCAATTCTGGCCATTTAATTTGCGCCAGTGTAAGTGAGTCAGTTAGTTTTTTTTTAAAAGTTCAGGTTGTTTTCTCCCCAAAAGGGGGCGTTCCCAGCCACTTACCCCTGTTTTAAGCATTTGGCCAGCAAATAGTTGCTCCAAATTATCTTAGGCCAGCGTATGTAGCCACTTTTGTCCACATAGAAAAACCTTGCCTAGAGTTAAGGAATCAGTGCAGATTAACTACATTTAAAGCACCACCAAGCACCAAACAAAGCACAAAAAGTAATAAGCAATTAATTAATAAAATAGAAGGAACCCTGCACCTAAAGCACCAAAATCAATCAGTAAATAATGAATAAAAAAATAGAAGTCCTACCTTGGGAACGCTGCGGGCCGCCGATGAGGGAGCCCATTCGGCCAGGGTTAGGGACGGCATGCTTCGGGCCCCTACCACACAGCCTGCAGCACGTGTTTGCAGAAACAGCCTGCCAGGAGCTACTGCATATGCGCCGGGATCTGGCTCCGCCCCCAATCCATTGGGCCACGCTGCGCCATGACTGGAGAGGGGCTGGGGAGCAGCCAGAATACAGACGTCTTTTTTTGGCGCGCTTGGAGGCGGACAAATGCGGCACATCTCGGGTGAGGGCGCCAGAAAAACAGGTTAAGGAAAACTCTAGCCCATAGAAACAGATTGTGTTAACATATCCTCCTAAGTATTTTGCAGTGCTAACTTGACCCGTCACTAATATCTTCTAAAATGGCCTAGAAATAATCTAACGGTAGAATTTGCATTTATGCAGTTGAAAGGGTGTGCTGCAATTTTAAGCATACTAAAGCTTCTGCTCTCCCAACAGCTGGGCAAAGTCTGTGATTCTGCATTTGCAGTTTCACTCCAAGAGCACTGGACTTGATTTTGATTTTTTTTTTTTAAAAAAGGCTTTGGCATACCATAATATTTCTGGAATTCACTTGGAAAGCCAGATTCACAACTATAAAATATATCAAAAAAAATTGTGCAAGACAGATTGACTGAGATTTAATGAAGGATTGACACCCAAACCTTCACAGATGCTATCCAACCTAAGTGTTTCCAACATTTTGTTTTTGTTTCCGATTTCCAATTTCTGCAGGTTTTTTTTCGCTTTTTACTGACCAGGCTTAAATGGGAGCCAATGTATGTCAGCAAGCACAGTGGTGATGGGTGAATGGGACTTGATGCGAGTTAAGACATGGGCAGACTTTTGGATGACCTCAAGATTATGGAAGGTAAAACATGGGAGGCCAACCAAGAGTGCATTGGAATAGTCAAGTCTAGGGGGTAGCAAAGGCATGGATGAGGGTGTCAGCAGGAGACGAGCTGAGGCAGGTACGAAGTCAGATGATGTTACGGAGGTGGAAATAGGAGGTCTCAGTGATGGCGCACGTGTGGTCGGAAGCTCATTTCAGGATCAAATATGACACCAAGGTAAACCAAGTATCTTAGCAGCAGCCATATTTAAAATAAGCTTGTTCAAAAAGGAAAGCTAATTATTGTCCAGTGCTGATGACTTGTACTATTGGTGTCATTAAAGTGACTTGTCCTGTTAGCTGGATGCAGTCCTGTTGAGGAAATGCCAACTTGAATAAAAATTACTGGTAAAGTGTAGGAGGTACCTAAACACATCTCAGTTCTGCCATTCCACAATACAGATGCCATCTTCTGTTTTACAGGAACAGTTTCATGTGTGGCCTACACAAAGGCAGTGTTAGTTCAACAACACTTAAATGCCTCAAACCAAACTTAAAGCACTTCACCTTTGTTTAGATTACATTTTATAGGATTTAAAAAAAAATGTTCCCCCGCTCCTCTTCTGAAGCCACTTACTCTCATTGAGGTCCTGATGCACAGACGTCCAACAGCCTTCTCCAGTACCTCATCTTCAAATGGGAGTTTAGAAAGCGTACGTTAAAAGACCGTTCTACTGTAAACATAGCCAAGACCTACCCTGTTCTTGCATACCCACATGCATTTTCATTTCCATTCTTCTAGCATCAAATCTAAGTCTTTCTGGTCTGTATAGCTCAATATCACACCACTTCTTGCTTATACTTTAATGTTAAGTGGCTAGTTGTCCTTTACACAGATGTTGTAATATATATAAGTATGCGCATACTTCTAATCAAACCTGTAACATTTTAGTGTCACACCAAAGCTTATCTATTTTAGTTACTTCTGATAGAGGTCACTCTTGGTGAACTCAAAAGGTAGGGGTACACTATTTCTGATTTACTTGTTATCACTAAGCCTAATTACCAAGATAGATAGCACTGCTCTCCACAAGACTCTCATCTTGGAGGTGCTCAAAATTGGGCCACAGGCTACCAGCCTCTTCCCAGTTGCCTCCAGAGCCCACCTGAGACCCCTGGCCTCAAGCTCTCCAGCCAAGGAGTAGGCCATTCAGCCTCTCAAGTCTGGTCTGCCATTCTGTAAAGTCATGATTGCACCTCAACTCCATTTACCTGCCTTTCATCATATTCCTAGACACACCGGTCAAATAAAAATCTAGCGATCTCAATCTTGAAATTTCAATTGACCCATCATTTGAGGCCTTTTGGGGAGAGAATTCCGTATTTCCATTACCCTTTATATCAAGAAATGCTTCCTGATTTCACTGCTGAATGGCCGAACTCTAATTTTAAGATCGTTTCCCACTTGTTCTGGATTTCTCCTTGAGTCGCTGATCAACAATTTTCAAACAAAAATGCACTACCATAAAATTCAGGCCCAAAGTATCAGTCGTACTGTGAGACAAAAATGCAATTGGTCTTGTTCAACGACAGTAAATGAATGAGGTCAATAATGTATTGAATGCTGCATAGTGCAGAATAATGTATCCATCAACTCAGTGTCAGCAAAGTCAAATAGATGCATTATTTGATTAAAAGTATTGCATATAATATGCACGTGTAAATATCACACTTACTTCCTGTAGCACTTATTTCTGTCCCACCATTTCCATCATTGTTATCATGCCTGTCTGCTATGCTTAATAACTTACCTTTATACTTATTACCCAATTATTAATTCCATTAAATGTACCATTATATAATGAGCAATTTATAAAAGCGTAGAGCTAAAAGATGTTCCTAAAATAATAGTTTCACGAATGACTTAGGGAGTTTATCTAGTAAGTAGCTAAGTCCTACAAACCAAGATGGTCACAGCTTCAAAGTCTGGGCATTGGAGGGTTAGGCATTCCTTGATTTGGGAGGACACAGTCAGTCAGGATTCTTTACCACACTATCTTTCCTGGAAGTATGCAAATGTGAATATCAAGCGAGGGCGGGATCAGGCCCAACTGTGATATCCTTTGCTTTAACAGCCTACTGATATTTAGATGTGAATTGTGGCTACTTGGACGAGTAACAAGAGGGCACTCAGCTCCCATGGAACTCTACCCAGCAAGGGGTTGATGCCTTCAAGTAATAAGGGGAGACAAGAAAATTGGTGATGAGAAACACAATGGCTGAAACGAACAAAAATGAAGACCCTCTTTTGCCGAGGTAATTACTTAAAAAGTTCAAAACATCCTTTGACAAACTGAATGCAATATATCAAATGTATGGATGAATTTGGCAACAATTTTAAATCAATAGTAAAAACAGAATCAACCTATGACACTGTTACAAATGAATTAATTGCAAGCGTTTAAGATAGCAATGTGGTCGAGTATCAATTAGTTCAACCTTATTTTATGTCACAAAAATTCGCCATCCAAAAAACACCATAAACCAAATTTAAAATTACGGCAGGCAGCAAATTAACTACAAATTTTGAAATGAAAATTACTCATCTCAAAGTTTTGTATGGTTAGAAAAACTGAATCTAGAAGGTCATTGCTAAATGCATATTAATGTCTGCAGCTACATACAAACAGCACCAAGTGGGTAGTGTGGGCACAGGAAATTTTAGGAACAGCACATTTTTCTGAACAAGCCCCCTCCTTTTAGATTCATTTCAACCCCAGTTTTATCATCACTCGTATTCCAGAAATATATTCAATTTTCTTTTAATCTGAAAATTATTGTACCAAAATGCCACCCAACACAAGCCTACCAGTACTATTTATTTCAAGTTGCGCAACTATGGCCATCACTTGTTAACTACTCTTTAACTTTGCCAGGAAGCTATCTCTCAACTAGCAGCAGCAGTGATTCTGCAATTTGTTTGGCTCAGCAACTAGGTGACCTAATGCTTTAATCCCATACGAGAGAAGTAGCGAACTGGAGGTATAGTAACCAAGCTTTGCAAGTGCTTATTATGTTTTAATATGTTAAGCGCATTATAAAACCACACATCGTGTGCATAACTAAATTGGAACCTGGGTTCTATTTTTTTTAAACCGTGAAGTGCAAAGAAAAGTTACAATCCATATTTGTCAAGAACTTAAGTAAAGATTCAAGAATCACTATTCTTATGCCTAATAAGGAATGCATTGCTGTCATCGAGTTCAGATTGCTCTAACTGGGACCAACAAAAAAGATAACTATTTTCCAAGCCAGATGATGATCATGTGTTTGTATAAAACTGAATTCAACTTCCAGATACCTGTAATACTTATGGTCATGTATGATTTAGTTTTCTAAAGTAGGCAGGCATACTTCATGAACCCTAATGGAATTAGTACTGTATTATGTTTTCACTCATCACATTGATCAGATTGGATATACACTAAGACTTAAGTTTATAGATAATTGGCATGACCCTGTTCTGGCATAATTAAGTCGACCCCTTAGTATGTAATATAATAGACAATTACTTCTTACTATACACCCAAGCATATCAGCGAAATGCTTAAGACTCCAGTTATAGGGGTCCAGTTTCGGCCGCCCGCTAGAACAGCCCGCCTAATTTATAGAACAAATATTGCACCAAATACTTACCTCGCGATTCTTCGATAGCTGTCGGTCCATTTCCACCTCGGCGCTGCGCAGCAGGCGCTGCTGGGGGCGGAGCTACAGCCCTGCGCCGAAAACAGTGCGGCGGCTGCGCGCATGCGTAGTAGCTCCCGGCATCTTGTCTCCGGAACGACGATCCTATCCCAGGCCGAAGGGACATCGCCCCTATCCCCATCCGAGTGGCCTGCACATCTTACCTCGGCGGCGGGGCCTGCCCGCCTGGCCTCTCGCTGGGGGCGGCCCCGCCCAAAATCCTCGGCGGGGCCTGGCTTTGCCGTCGGTGGCGGGGCCCGCCCCGCCCCACATCTCACTGGGGCGGGGCCCACCCGAAGAGACATCGGCAGCTCGGCATCGGCTGCTTGCGGGCCCCGCCTGAAGTCCTCGGTGGGGCTCGGCTTCGTTGGCGTCTTGTCCTTCCCCCCCCCTCCCCCCAGTGCTGTAGTAGGCGAGTAGAAAGAATTTTTTATTTGAGTGATTTTTAATTTTTTTTTAATTTTTAATTTAATTTGGATTTATTTATTTATCATTTATTATTGATGATGGCTCTTTATTTATAAAAGTGAAGTATTTAATGTTTGTAAACCCCCCTCTCTGATTTCTAAGTGTAGGCAAGGTTTTTCTGAGCGTACAAAAATCTACAATTACTCCATTCTAAGTTAGTTTGGAGTAAGTTTTCGCGACCTAAACTTGCAAAACTGGTGTAAATGGCCGGACACGCCCCCTTTTGAGAAAAAAAAATCTGTTCTAAAATGAAACTGTTCTAACTGACTAGAACTGGAACAAACTAAAGGCTGAGAATTGCAATTTTTAAGATACTCCATTCTAAACTAGTTGCTCCAAAAAAATAGGAGCAACTCAGGTCGAAACTTGACCCCATAGATTGGCTGCTGTGCTATCTCGAAATCTCTCTGGAAACTAAATTCCCATTTGGGACGGTCAACCATTTAACTAGATAGTACAGGTCTGAGACACCATTTAAAAAAAAGAGAGCAATTTTATAAGCCAAGTCCAGCATAGCACTAAGGGGCTGCCAGGATCAACACAGCCACCTTTTCAATTAGAAAAGAGGAAAAATGCAAATAGCAACATCTTTGTAAATGATAGGCTCACGCTCAACAGCAGGTGCTCTAAGTTTCCAGTAAGTCAAAGACAAGGAATTCTAATATTTCAGCACAAAAAAAGTTATAGCTTCTTGTTCTCCATTGTGTCAAACATGCTGAATTAGTGAAGTTTGCATCCCATACTAGAGGAGCTCTTACAATTCTTGCCATCTTTGAGGAACATTTCCATGGCCCCTTTCTGGAACTGGCTGCAAAATTCACATGATGCAGCTATATTGCAGAGAAGGCACCAGACACACCAGTCATGACTATTAGTCACCACAAAAACTTTCCAATACAAATTTAAAGTCAGGACTTGGCACAAAATGCTATTCACCACTACAGGAACAGAGACGGAGAGAAATTGTTCCCTGTGAATTCTGACTGATGCCAATGGCTGCAGAAATGACACAGGGGTTCAACCTAGGGACTAAGAGCGCAAAACTCCATATGGAAAGACGCAGGAGAACTCTTAGGTAATCTTAAAAGGAACAAACATGAACATTCTCCCTGTGGAATTTGTTGGCATTAGATCTACGCTCTCAGTAATTGGAGAATAAGGGTAAAAGTTAATAATCTAAACCAGCAAAGTCACAATATTTATAACAAAGGATGAAGAGTTAAATGATGTAATTTATCCTGTGTTTATGCTCTTTGATGATCAAAGAAAAAACTAAAGAAAGCTTCAGGATATAAACACACATACAAGAGGAGGAACAAGAATAACGGGGCTTGGCTCAACAAAATAGGATTTGCTGGCTCGGCTGAAAAAGTAGAATGAAATGTATTTTCCTGCCCCAAAGTCTCAATGATGCTTAGCTACATTAATTCCATTATACAACACTAAAGAAAATGTGTGTGTAAAATCTTCGCACTATTCTTGTCAAACACTATTGGGGTATGGAGTAACTAACCAACATTTCAGCTTTCATCAAGTGTAAATAGAACAAAATGGAACAGACTATGTGAAAACATAAAATTAGTCTTCAGGTGCTGCATTTAATAATTCATAACATTCAAATTGCTTGCATTACAGCTGCAATTTGAATTTAATATTGTATAACTTAATGGTTAACCTATCACTGCTCAGTTCAAAATAGCATAAATAATTTGCATCCTTTATAATATACAAGTTTTTGGAGTTGAATCAGAATTGTTGCTTATTTGATTTGCAATCCCTACCCTAAATCCCTGGATGTCATCTTTTCTAGCCTGTACAAAATTCTTTGAACAACTTGTATTTATATAGTGTCTTTAATGTAGTGAAATGTTCCAAGGTGCTTCACAGGAGTAATATGAAATAAAAAATGACACCGAGCTGTACAAGGAGAAATGAGGGCAGGTGACCAAAAGCTTGGTCAAAGTAGTAAGTTTTAAGGAGCGTAATGAAGGAGGAAAGAGAGGTAGAGAGGCAGAGGTTTAGGCAGGGAATTCCAGAGCTTAGGGCCTATGTAACAGAAGGCACGGCCACCGATGGCTGAGCAATTATAAATCAGGGATGCTCAAGAGGGCAGAATTAGAGGAGCACAGACATCTCGGGAGGGGGGGCTGTGGGGCCGAAGGAGATTAGAGATAGGGAGGGGCGTGGCCATGGAGGGATTTGAAAACAAGGATGAGAATTTTGAAATCGAGACATTGCTTAACCGGGTAGGTCAGCGAGCACAGGGGTGATGGGTGAGCGGATCTTGGTGCAAGTTAAAACACGGGCAGCCGAGTTTTGGATCATCTATAGTTTACGTAGAGTACAATGTGGGAGGCCAGCCAGGAGTACATTGGAATAGTCAAGTCTAGAGGGAACACAAGATCATAAGAAATAGGAGGGCCATTTGGCCCCTCGAGCTTGCTCTGTCATTCAATATCATGACTGATCTGGTCTTGGGCTCAGCTCCACTTCCCTGCCCACTCCCCATAACCCTTCACTCCCTTGTCATTCAAATATCTGTCTATCTCCACCATAAATATGTTCAATGACCCAGCCTTCACAGCTCTCTAGGGCAGAGAATTCTAGATTTACAACCCTCAGAAGAAATTCCTCCTCATCAGTTTTAAATGGGCAACCCCTTATTCTGAAACAATGCCCCCTAGTTCTAGATTCTCCCATGAGGGGAAACATCCTCTCTGTATCTACCTTGTTAAGCCCCCTCAGTATCTTATATGTTTCAATAAGACCACCTCTCATTCTTCTAAACTCCAATGAGTATAGGTCCAACCTATTCAACCTTTCCTCATAAGTCAAGGCATGGATGAGGGCTTCAGCAGAGGATGAGCCGAGGCAAGGGCAGAGACAGGCGATGTTAGAGAACTGGAAATAGGCAGTCTGCTGCAGATATGTGGTCGAAATCTCATTTCACGGTCAAATATGATACCAAGGTTGCAAACAGTCTGGTTCAGCTTCAGACAGAAGTTTAGGAGAGGGATGGAGTCAGTGACTAGGGAACAGAGTTTGTAGTGGGGACCGAAAACAATGTCTTCAGTCTTCCAAATATTTAATTGGAGGACCTTTCTGCACATCAAGATCTGGATGTCAGACAAACAGTCTGACAATTTGGAGACCGTGGAAGGGTTGAGAGAAGTGGTAGTGAGGTAGAGATTATCATCAGCGTACATGTGGATACTGACGCTGTGTTTTCAGATGATGTCGCCAAGGGACAACATATAGATGAGAAATAGGAGGGGGCCGAGGATAGATCCTTGGGGGATACCAAAGGTAACGATGTGGGACAGAAAGAGAAGCTGTTGCAGGTGATTCTCAGGCTACAAATGAGAAAGATAAGAATGGAACTAGGAGAGTGTAGTCCCACCCAGCTGGATGACGGTGGGGAGGCATTGGAGGATAGAGTGGTCAACCGTGTCAAAGGCTGCAGAAAAGTCAAGAAGGAAGGAGGAAGAAGAGTTTCCTTTTTTCAGTCACAAAGGATGTCATTTGTGACTTTGATGAGAGTCGTTTCGGTACTGTGGCAGGCACGGAAACCGGATTGGAGGGATTCAAACATGGAATTGCGGGAAAGATGGGCATGGATTTGGAAGGCGATAAAGGACTCGAGAGGAAAGGGAGGTTGGAGATGGGGCAATAGTTTACAACAACGGAGGGTTCCGTTTTTTTGAGGAGAGGCGGCGACAGCAGATTTGCAGGAGGGGGACAGTACCTGAGGAGAGAGAACCGTTAACATGGGAGCCAGAAAGGAAGTTGGGTGGTCAGCAGTTTGGTGGGAATGGGGGTCAAGGGAACAGGAAGTGGGTCTCATGGACAAGATGTGAGGTCAGGGCTGGGGCAGGGGACTCCTTTGAGGAAGTTTGGCGCAGTGGGCTAGGGGAAGGAAGGGAAGAGGTAGAGGCGGCCGAATGGATGGTCTCAATCTTAGAGACAAAGTCGTTCATGAGCTCCTCACACTTGTCGGAGGTGAGGGTGGAGACTGGGGAAGAGGGCTTTAAAAAGGCTGTTAGCAGTGGAGAATAGAAACCAAGGTTTATCTTTACATTTCAGAACGATTCTGGAATCGTGAGCAATTTTAGCAGACGAGAGCAGGATCCGATAATGCTTATGTGGTCCAGCCAGATCTGGCAGTGAATGGCTAAACCAGTTGTCTGCCATATCGGTTCAAGTCTGCATCCCTTGACTTAAGGGAGCTAAGATTAGGGCTGTACCAGGGAAAACGGCAAGGGTGAGAGAGTGTAATTGCCTTAACAAGGACTAGGGCATCAAGGGTGGTGATGAGGGTATGATTGAGCAGATTGCTGCAGAAATGTCATGGCAAATGGAGGGCCAAAGGCTGGACAGTTGGGAGTTGATAAGTGCAATTGTAAGAGAGTCGTGAGTTTTTTTTCCAGGGACAGAAACGGGGGGGGGAAAGAGAAGAGTGATGTAGTTGGAGAGCGATACGAGGAAGTGGTCAGAGACGGCCTTATCTGCGATTGCCACGATGGGAGTAGCGAGGCCACAAGAGATGGCACGGTTGAGGGGGTGGTAGTTAATAATATGGGTTGGGGAGTTTACATAGAGGGAGAGATGATGGGAGGATAGGACGCGAGTGAACTCCGAGGAGAGCGAGCATGATGAATTGAAATGGAGGTTGAAATCACTGAGGATGAGGAGTCGTTCGGTGCAGAGGGAGGAAAGTAGTGAAGAAATATCAGTAATAACATTGTTATGGTACTTCGGTGGGCAGTAGAGAACGAGAATTTAAAACGAGGGGCGAGAGGAGTGGAATAAGGTGAGACGCTTAATGGAGGAGAAAGTGTCGGAGGAGTAGGGGGACAGACCAAGGTGTGATTTGCCACCATGGCGGTCTGAGCAGGGCAAGTGGTAGAAGGTATAGCCAGGCAGGGAAGCTTCATTTAAGGATAAGGTGTCATCGCCCCTCAACCAAGTTTCCTTCAGGGCCACGATGTCGATGCCATCATCCACGGATAAGCTCATGGATGGCAAGGGTCTTGTTTGGATGGTATCCAAGCGACAGACAATTTGGAGGGAGATATGGAGAGGGTTGGTGATGGCTGACCCATTGCCAGCATCCAGAGAGTCAGCGCTGGGGGGCTGGGCGGGATTGTCAGCGAGAGTAGCATGGGACAATTGGGTTGCTGCTCATAAGGATGCCAAGAGAGACATCATGAGGGGAAGCTGTAGGCTTATCTAGGAGGGAGTCAAGCCTGCGACAGTGGCAGGAATGTAGGACAGTCGAAGAGTAATGAAGGATTGGGGTAGGGATTTGGGAGGGTAAGGTATCCGAGAGAGGAAAGATGAAAGTGGGCATGATGAAAGGAGGAAAGAACAGTCGGGGGGGGGGGGGGGGAGGAAAAAGAGAGAGAGAGAAAAGGAAAGAGAGGTAAAAAGTGGAAAAGTATTGAATGGTTCGGGTCCGGAGCGGCACCCAAAGTGTGCATGTGAATGGACATGGGAATAGCTCAGGTTACATGGGCCTGTTTAAATGTTGTAGTTAATGGATTCATGGATGACCATGGCAATGCACCATAGATCCTTGAATGACTATGGTAAAGCAGCTACATGATTAACTCTCAATAAGCTCAATTCTAGCAGGGTGAACTGGACAATGCCAGTTTACCTTCCCTTTAGAGAAGCAAGACCAGCACATAAAATTCCATATCACAACCAAAGTGCAAACCAACAAAATCTAGCCGATTGAAGGAAGTTTATTTGAGGGATAAAACAGCTGTAGGAATTAAATTTGCAATCTTCTGCATGGTACTTAAGAACTGTGATGTGCTGTATTAGACCATTTATTTTGACTGGCAGTACTTCCAACATCTCTGGGAACCGTGGAAGTCACACAAAGTTGCAAGGTGAAGGAATTTGAATCCTTTTGCTGTAGTATAGCTTAAAGCGTACATATGTTTTCCAGTTATATACCAATGCAGTGTGTCATCAAGATCCATGGCACGGCCCTGGACAACGTGGACCATTTTCCAAACCTCGGGAGCCTCTTATTAACAAGAGCAGACATTGATGACGAGATTCAACACCGCCTCCAGTGCGCCAGTGCAGCCTTCGGCCGCCTGAGGAAAAGAGTGTTCGAAGACCAGGCCCTCAAATCTGCCATCAAGCTCATGGTCTACAGGGCTGTAGTAATACCCACCGTCCTGTATGGCTCAGAGACAAGGACAGTGTACAGTAGACACCTCAAGTCGCTGGAGAAATATCACCAACGATGTCACCGCAAGATCCTACAAATCCCCTGGGAGGACAGATGCACCATTATCGTCCTTGACCAGGCTAACATCCCCAGCATTGAAGCACTGACCACACTTGATCAGCTCCGCTGGGCAGGCCACATTGTTCGCATGCCAGACACGAGACTCTCAAAGCAAGCGCTCTGGAACTCCTTCACGGCAAATGAGCCAACGATGGACAGAGGAAACGTTACAAGGACACCCTCAAAGCCTCCCTGATAAAGTGCAACATCCCCACCAACACCTGAGAGTCCCTGGCCAAAGATCACCCTAAGTGGAGGAAGTGTATCTGGGAGGGTGCTGAGCACCTCGAGTCTCATCGGCGTGAGCACGCAGAAATCAAGCGCAGGGACAGAAAGAGCGGGCGGCAAATCAGTCCCACCTTTCCTTACCCTCAACAACTATCTGTCCCACCTGTGACAGGGACTGTGGCTCTCGTATTGGACTGTTCAGCCACCTAAGAACTCATTTTTAGAGTGGAAGCAAGTCTTCCTCGATTCCGAGGGACTGCCTATGATGATGATGATGAATGCAGTGTGGCTTGGTTAAAAAATGAAATGATTTGAATTCTTCATACTTCATTTGCAGATTTTATTATGCACAGAAGAGGAACTTTTAGATTTTCCATCAAGTGCATTCCAGTCTCCCTGGTTTCTAAATGTATTCCTGTGATTTAAAAATTAATCTTGTGGATTCTCACATATTAGTTCATTGCTTATTTCTATAAAACACCACGTTAACAGACTCCTGTTATTATGAAAACTTAACTTAAGAGGCAGCAAAATCATTCTCATTATTTTCAACTCTGAAAATGGTTACCTAATCATGGAAAAACTGACTAAAGCTAATCAAGTCCACTCTATAACCATTTATAGCCCAACTATCCCTTTTCAACAGTACTGCCATTCCTTTTATTTTACAAATAGATACTAAAACACACAACCTTTGGAATGTAAATTACAGGCATGTCCAAAGAGTTCATGTGGTTTTTATGATTCAAGGATAATTCTTCCTAGGAACTTGGATTAACCACTACAGTCTATTGCTACATAGCCAAATATGGGAATATTGGTAAAAAACATAGAAAAGGCTCTGGACGGATTCAGTGAGTCCTGCACCACCAATTATCCTCCTTCAAGACAAGATTAAAAAAAAAACAGCATCAGTTTGCTATTCCCATAACAAATTCAAAATTGTCAGAAATCAAAATCAGCTGAATTAATCTGTTCAAAGGGAACAGAGACAAAATAGTCTTTTCATTACAGTGTATTAGTCACTTGTCTTTCCAGCAATCTTCTACATTGTTTTAAATTCTCGTAACAATAGGATTACTATTTCGGCCTCCTAATTTATCACAATATAGTTTTAGTTCTACTAAGGATTACACTAGCTAATAATGCAGCTGAACAGTGACATATCCAGAGGTCCAGTCTCTGTGCAATTACATCACTTTTGCAATCTGAAAGAGGCACAACAGTATATTTGTGCATAGGTTGCAACATTGCTCAGTATATTTAGCCAGCTCCTTCCTTATGGCTTTCTGAGTAAATGCATTACCTGGTACAGTACTAAGCCATACAGATTTGGTCCCCCGTGCTGAATGAGCTGATCTCAAGTTAGAGCAGAGTTTGGGGAAGGGGAGCTGCATTTTCCTGGCACCCCTGGTAGGGAAGGGGGAAAAAAAATCTGAGTTCCCATTCTTCATCAATATTCAGTGCCTTCTACTGGAAGATGCCTGTTTGGACACCAGGTGAGACCAGGGTGGAGTTCAACTACGATAGAAAGAAAGCCTTGCATTTATATGGCGCCTTTCATGACCATCATCATCATAGGCAGTCCCTCGAGGAAGACTTGCTTCCACTCAAAGTGAGTTCTTAGGTGACTGTACAGTCCATTACAGGAATTAGTGTCTCGGTCACAGATGGGACAGATAGTGGTTGAAGGAAAGGGTGGGTGGGGAGTCTGGTTTGCCGCACGCTCCTTCCGCTGTCTGCGTTTGATTTCTGCATGCTCTCGGCGACAGGACTCAAGGTGCTCAATGCCCTCCCGGATGCTCTTCCTTCTCTTAGGCAGTCTTGGGCCAGGGATTCCCAGGTGCCAGTGGGGATGTTGCACTTTATCAAGGAGTCTTTGAGGGTGTCCTTGAAATGTTTCCTCTGCCCACTTGGGGCTCACTTGCCATGTAGGCGTTCCAAGTAGAGCGTTTGCTTTGGGAGTCTCGTGCCGGGCATGTGGATGATGTGGCCTGCCCAACAGAACTGGTCGAGTGTGGTCTGTGCTTCGATGCTGGCCTAAGCAAGAACACGGACGTTGGTGCGTCTATCCTCCCAGTTGATTTGCAGGGTCTTGCAGAGGCAGCACTGGTGGTACTTCTGTATATGGTCCACGTTGAGGTGTCTACTGTATATGGTCCACGTCTCAGCCATATAGGAAGGCGAGTGCCACTACTGCCCTGTAGACCTTAAGCTTGATGCCAGATTTGAGGTCCTGGTCTTTAAACACACACTTCCTCAGGCAACCGAAGGCTGCGCTGGCACACTGGAAGCGGTCTTGGACCTAGTCATCGATGTCTGCCCTTGCTGATAGTAGGCTCCCAGGTATGGGTACACTTTCATGACCACCGGATGTCTCAAAGTGCTTTACAGTCAATAAAGTACTCTTGGAGTGTTGTCATTGAATGATGGCCACCAATGTCCCATAGCCTGCCAACACTCACTTTTCAGGCATACACATGATTAGCCGTAACTTGGGCGAGGTCGTGGAGGATTGCAAACACCGATAGAACCACATCCTGCAGGAGTGAGCACTTTAAAAGACATTTCAAAACAGTTAACAAATTTACTTGCATCTGGAAATGCTAACATACATTACAAAACTGAAATTGTATAATTCTCAGCAGTATCTTCAAAACATTGTTAGCCCAGATTTTAAGAGGTTTTCTTCCAACACCCTTGACTCATGTTCACAACAAAATGGCATCTCTTATGAACCAAGACGTGTTGCACCTGAAGCTACACTGGTAATGTGCACTGGAGACTTCTAAATCTGATTCCATCAGATGGCTTGTTTCAGCTACAACTACCTGAATTTATTTACAATTGATGTAATTACACAGAATCAGAAAACACACTAAGCGTCCAATAGTACAATATTTGCCACATAACCTTTTATTAGATTCAGTTGCAAGATTCTGAAAAGAACTAAACGAATCAAAATTTTTTATACAACTATTGTATCAGTCCAAGATCTCAAAGGAACCCCAACTGGAAAGAGTGTGAAAGAGAACTAAAGATCCTAAGACTGTTATCCAGAAATAATCATCACTTTTTGAAGTGGAGGCAAGCTTCTTTGAAGAATGAATGACTTTTGTGATTAACCTATCAGAATATGATTAGTAATTTCTATGACACAATTACAGGTTGAAATGTTTGCTTTGACACCTGCCCCAAATAAACTATTTAAAATGTATGGTATAAGTTTGCAAGTTTGTATGAATTAACACCTCAAAAACATGCAGAATTAACCAGACAAAATTGATCCAATTAAATTTTGATTACAGGCATGATTGGCCACCTCCGGATAACTAACAGCTATCTCTAGACACTTTGTGCAAACAAAGGCAATACAGACAATTAACTGAAGATTTTTTTTTAAAAGATAGATGAGTCTAATGCACAATCTTTTCCCTATTTAAGACATGACAGAGCTCTGTAATCCACCACTCTCTACTGGCTTTAACTCTGCAGGCCAAAAATTCACTTTCACACAGGGTTCCGCTAGAACCAACGTTATTAATAAATATATCAATGGAACACAGATTACACAAACCCAAGAAAAAGTCATAGCAAAAAATTTGCAACTATAGGGGAAAAAAAGACAAGTTTAGATAAATATAACAAGTTTCTTCAGATCAGAGATTAAATTCTACTGCCTTTTTGTACATTTCTAATCCATTTAAAGTAGGAATATTACTGATAAAGTGCAACATCCCCACTGACACCTGGGAGTCCCTGGCCAAAGACCGTCCTAAGTGGAGGAAGTGCATCCGGAAGGGCGCTGAGCACCTCAAGTCTCATTGCCGAGAGCATGCAGAAAACAAGCGCAGGCTGCGGAAAGAGCTTGGGGCAAACCAGTCCCACCCTCCCTTAGCCTCAACGACTATCTGTCCCACCTGTGACAGAGACTGTGGTTCTCATATTAAGACTGTTCAGTCACTAAGGACTCATTTTATGAGTGGAAGCAAGTCTTCCTCGATTCCAAGGGACTGCCTATGAGATTACATAGTTGAATATTTTGGCGACTGGTGGATATTTCATAAAATGCATAGCTATGAAATTGTAACAGTTTTATCATTTATCATTTAGGAGACTCAAGAACCAACAATATCATCAAGTGTAAATTCTACTGCCCAATGAGTTACCACTTAGTACAGCCTGTTAGAACACTGAATCCAGCAACATCTGTTCCTAAAGCTTCTTTTAAAGCAGAACCAATAATTGCTCTCCACCCCTGTCACATCCTACCACAATGCTCCCACAATCCAAGACCCCCTTTCCAGGGTACCACTCCCTGGACCCCCAGATATCTTTCAGCTAACTGTAAGCAACCCCATGAGGACCTACTAGTACAATATTAAAAATGGTACAATCCAGACATCAGTTAGTATTAGACATAAAGTAATCTTAAGATGCTGTGTGATTCTCAGCTGCAAGAAAGAATCCCAGTCTAATCTGCAATTGATTAAAGCATTAATTTCAATAATGCAGAGTAGTTACACCTTGAAGCCTTAAAAGTGACACATGCCTACACTTTTAGGATAATAAATTGTGTTACATGGTATTACGATGCAGCATAAAACAGCACGTCTTCTGACTTATGAACAATGCCAGGGGAGATCTACTATTTATAAAGTTAAAAAACCAAGTACCCTGCAAAATGTTTGATGACTAACAAAATTCTGTTTCAAAGTATGAACAAACAAGAAATCCTGCAAGGTCCAGCAGAAGGCCAACAAAGTCAATTAAGACAAGTTAAATCAGTATGATCCATTTGGTAGCCACTGAAATTATGGTCATATTGATGGAACAATACCAGTCATACCTACAATTCTTTTGTTTCTTCTCAGATAGACATAATTCTGCACATGCAACTGACCACATTATTAGGTATTGGTTATGTTGCAATAAGATTATGAAGATGCTGTGATAAACTACAAGGTTCACAACCAGATCACTGTATTTGTAGAAGTGCTAATTATTCTTCAGTTAAATTTTATTACAAATTATTTACCCAATATAGACAGCAAGTTAATTTTTTACGTCAAAATAATTCTCTCGAAACATAATTACCTCCTTGATTACATCATTTGGATAATATATTTGTGAGTTAACCAATATTTTCTTGCACCTGAAACTATTACTTCATACCTAGGCTGGTTACAATCTACTTGAACACGTGACTTTTAAGAATGGAAACAGATATTTCAAAGGACAAGAATTTTTTTTCTCTATTCCCAGAACACTCAAACTAGCTGGCCTCGCCCACAGACAATTTCAAAGTGTAACGTCTGTAAGCTTGTAATGTTTGTAGCTCCACACGGTGGATGTGGACGTATTGTGTACTGCAATTGCAGAGTTAATGATTAAACAGAACCAGGCAGATTCAGGAGACTTCTGAGAGAACTGCCTGCCATGTTAGGAAGCTGTGTGTGCTGTGCTCTATGAATATATCACAGTTGGCGACGAGGATGGGATTTTTCAGATGATTTAAAGCTTAATTTTTGTTGGTGAAGGACTCAGCCAGCCGACAGAGACACTTTGGAAGGTTCTGTCTTTGGAAAAAAAGCTACAAAATCAGAGGTAAAATACAACACACGGTGTGAACAGCTAGAGATTAAAATGGCAGGTGTATTGGGACATTTGGGTGAATATAGACACAACCGGAAACGTTTTAAAACGTATGTGGATCGGCTAGAAATGTATTTCACAGCAAATAACATAACTGAAGTTCTAGACAATGCAGTCCAGAACCGGGCTGTGTTGGAACGTAAGAGAGCAATCTTCTTATCAGAGGCAGGTCCGGCATTATACGAAACCCGTGTAAATCTGCTTGTGCCTGACGCCAAAGGACACAACGCTTAGAGATTTTAACGAAGCTGGAGCAGCACTATAACCCCAAACTGTTAGAAATTGCTGAAAGCTATCGTTTTGGGATTCGGAACCAAAAAACTGATGAAAGTATCAGTGATTACATCATAGCATTAAAAAAAGCTATCGATGCACTGTAATTTTGGAAACTTTCAAAACCGAGCATTACGGGATCGTTTTGTTTGTGGGGTGAAAAATGATGCGATCAGAAGGACGTTATTGACGACAGATGACTTGACTTTTGAGATTGCTTGTCAGACAGCGAGGTCGATGAGCATGGCCGAACAATATTCCCGAGAATTAAATAATGATTACGGTCGTCAGTCAACCAAGGTAAATCACCTGCAGGTTCAAAGTAAAATACGGGCATGGCCCAAAGTCTCAGAAACTGGAAATTCTAACAGAGCGTCGAAGTCATGCTATAGGTCGAAGTCATGCTTAACACATTGCTCAAAGTTGTCCATACGTGAAGGCAGAGTGTTTCTTCTGCAGAAAGACTGGGCATCTTGCGAAGGCATGCCGACTGAAGGGTAAATCAGCGTTCAAAAGCTATGAGTCCAGTGTTCAAAGCTATGAGTCAAAGAGACTACATAGCATGGAACAACAACAGCAGGACGAAGAGATGTTAGAGTTACACGTCATCAGGAGCACGAGGTTAACGGACAGCGATCTGGAAAGCATCAAAATCCACATAGATGTTGCGGGATTCAAGATACCAATGGAAACTGACACGGGTGCATCCGTGAGTGTAGTACCGGAGTCACTGTACCGCGACAAATTGCGTGATTTTCAACTGGAGAAATCAAAGATAGAGCTGCGAGAGAAAATTCCTGTGGTAGGTCGTATCACCGTACCGGTGAAATATAAAGATCAATTTCAGAACTTGCCTCTAATAGTAGTGAAAGGAGACAAGTCTGCCTTACTAGGAAGAAATTGGTTGAGCTCACTGAAGCTGGATTGGAGTAAGATTTTCTGTGTGGAAACGAGATTTTCATCAACGGATGAGGTTATCAAGAAGTATCCGAAAGTGTTCTGTGAATCGGGCAGTCCGATCCAAGGTTTCAAGGCGAATGTCAGGGTACAGAAGGACGCTAGATCGGTTTACTACAAGCCACGTTCTGTACCATATGCACTCAAGGAGAAAGTTGAGCAAGAATTCAAAAGACTAGAGACTGAGAACATTATTTGTAAGATAGATCGATGTAATTGGGCTACACCCACTGTTGTTGTACCCAAGTCGGATGGTAAGGTAAGATTGTGTGGTGATTACAAAGTAACCGTAAACCAGGTTCGAGAGGGTAATGTCCTCAATACATTGCCGAATATAGAAGATTTGTTCATAACACTCACAGGTGGTCAGATCTTCTCAAAACAGGATCTTACGAATGCCTACTTACAGCTTGAACTAGATGAGGAGTCCAAGTCATGTTTGACTATAAATACTCATCTAGGCCTATATCAATTTAATAGGCTACCATTTGGAGTGTCTTCCGTCCCTGCCATATTCCAAGGGGTGATGAACCAGATTTTGCAAGGTATTGAAGGGGTAATATGTTATTTGGATGACTTACTAATTTCAGCACCAAATAGGCAAATTCATAATAACATATTGGATGAAGTCCTCAAACGGCTAGAGAAGCACAGAGTACGAGTGTCTGCTCGTAAGTGTGAGTTATTTAAAAACTCAGTGGAGTACTTAGGGTACAGAGTAGACAAAAGATGGTTTACATCCAACCATGGAAAAATTGGATGCAATCAGAAATGCACCCACTCCCAGGAATGTCACTGAACTTTGTTCATTCTTGGGTCTTTTGAACTATTATGGGAAGTTCCTACCAAATTTGGCTACAGCATTACATCCACTGAATGGACTTTTGAAAAAACAGGCCCATTGGAAGTGGTCAAAAGAATGCGATACAGCATTCAAGGAGTGTAAAAGCAAATTGGTAGAGAGCACCATGTTAGTTCACTATGACATATCTAAGGAGATTAAGCTAGCATGTGATGCCTCTCTGTATTGAGTTGGGGCAGTAATCTCTCATGTATTAAGTAGTGGGGAGGAGAGACCAATTGCTTTTGCTTCATGCACTATCAGTGCCAGTGAGAGTAATTATGTGCAAATTGAAAGGGAAGCTTTGGCATTATTTTTTGGGCTCAAGAAGTTTCACAAATACTTGTATGGTCGTAAGTTTACCATCGTTATGGACCATAGGCCCCTAACAGCAATCCTCTATCCAAAGTCCCCAAGACGATCAGCTGATGACAGTAATGCTGATGCAATGTCTAGATTGCCTTCCCCATCACATGTTACATCCACTAGGGAAGAAATGTTTTATTTTTCATACACTGATGAACTGCCAGTCACAGGTGAAGAGATTGGTAGAGCAACCAAACGTGACCCAGTGATGTCAAAGGTGTATGAGTATATTGCAAATGGATGGCTAAACCAGGTAACAGATAAAGATACACATCCATCCTTCATTCGTAGGAATGAATTATCAGTCGATAAAGATTGTATCATGTGGGGTGCAAGAGTGATTATACCAAATAAATTCAGGTCCAAATTATTAGGAGACCTCCATGACCAGCACCTGGGAATGTGCTTGACCAAGAGTTCTGCACGCAGTTATTTATGGTGGCCAGGTCTTGATAAAGATATAGAGTACATCGTGAGTCAGTGTACGACATGTTAATCGGTAAGCAAGCAACCACCACCAGTACCATGGAAATGGCCTCCCAGGGTGTGGCAAAGGCTACATATTGATTTTGCTGAGTTAGAAGGACAACAATTGTTCATTGTGATTGATAGCCATTCGAAGTGGGTTGAGGTGTTTCCAATGTGGAAAATAACAAGTAAAACATTGGACATTTTACAAAAATTATTTTCTTCATTTGGCCTCCCTGAACAGATTGTTTCAGATAATGGACCACAATTTCGTTCAGAAGAATTTGCACAATTCACGAGCAAAAATGGTGTGAAACATACCAAGGTTCTACCATACCACCCTGCTTCGAATGGTGCAGCAGAGCGCACTGTACAAATTGTAAAACTTGCCCTCATAAAACAAATGTTAGATCCAAATCCAAGGAAACGACAGTTGTCATTGGATCACAAATTGGCTAATTTTTTTATTACATATCGAAATACGCCTCATACAACTACTGGTAGAACACCAGCAGAGTTGTTTCTCAAACGACAGCCACGAACCAGATTCTCGTTGTTAAAGTCAAATTTGGCACAGTCCGTAGAAGAGACACAATTACGACAGAAAGAGAATCATGATAAAGATAGGGTAAAAGAGAGAAGTGTGAAATTAAACCAGAAGGTGAGAGTGAAAAACCATCACCATAAATGGTTAAAGTGGTTACCAGGAAGAGTGGTGAAGATATGTGGTCCTCACACATACTTGGTAAAGATGTTTGATAATGTACAGATTAGGTTTGTTCATATTGATCTTATTTTACCTACAGACATGAAAGGAGTTGAAGGTGGGAATGATTCAATTATTTCTGACTCATCGGAGAGTTTTGATATACCAGTAGCAAATTCTAAATCCAATGTACTGGAAACAAATCCAGGAGAGAATCAGAATGAAAGTCTGAGTCCGAGTCAGGAAAACAAAGAGCCTGAAGTTAGAGTGACTTCAAATGAAAATCATGTTAATTCCGTGGAGGAAAACGTTCTTCAGGATGAACCTCGAATGAGTTTAGATTCGACACCATGTTTGGAAGGTTCTGTTCGAGAGCCAGGGTATCCTCTTCGAAACAGAAAACAAGTGGTAAAGTTAAATTTGTAAATATGGGAAAAAAAAAGTTTATATCCTGCATTAAGTATAAACATGAAGGTTATGTATGATGGTTGTTATGATGGCTTCTTCATTAAGGAGGGAGAAGTGTAATTTCTGTAAGCTTAAAATGTTTGTAGCTCCACACTGTGGATGTGGATGTATTGTGTACTGCTATTGCACAGTTAATGATAAAACAGGACCAGGCAGATTCGGGAGACTTCCGAGAGAGCTGCCTGCCATGTTAGGAAGCTGCGTGTGCTGTGTGCTTTGTGAATATATCACACAAAGAATCTGAAATTTAATCAGACACTTTATCTCCAACTATTGAAGTGCTCTCTAATTAGATGCAAATTTTGATCATCCAGTTAACAAGAACGTAACTGATTTTTAATTCATCCTCAGGATATAAGAGTTGCTGGCAAGGCTGATATTTATTGCCCATCCCTAGTTTCCCTTAATATAGTGGTGGATCGTCTTCTTGAACCAGTGCAGAGTGCGTGGTGAAGATACTCCCACAGTGCTATTAGCTAGATAATTCCAGGAGTGTGACCCAGTCCCATCCAAGTCAGGATGGTATGTGCCTTGGTGTTCCCATGCACTTGCTGCCCTGGTCCTTCTAGGTGTTGTCAGTCACTGGTTTGGGAGGAGTGACTGAAGAAGCCTTCGCAACTTGTTGCAGTGCAAGGATGGATCAATTTTGAAGCCATGCTCAACTGAAATTTTAAATCACTAGTTGAATGTATAATGGCCGCTTATTTTTGAATAAATATCAGTTATATAAATTGAAAACCACCACAAAGGATATTTTAGTTGCTGGATATGGTCAGTGAGTGAGTTGGCAGAAGAAGATAGCCAAACCGCTTGTAATCTTCACAGGAATAGCTAAAACAGATTAGCTGGCTCCAGCAGTCAGAAAAGATTACGAGAAAGAAAAGGACTAATGATATGAAAGTTATCTTCAAACTAGATTTGCATTAGATTGCAACTTTTATTGTTTTTTCTCCACTCAAGGAATTAAATAGACGTAACTGTGAATACAGGTGTCGGCATTGGCACTGTGATAGCATTCGTGCTTATGAATCAGAAAGTCAAGGGTTCAAGGACACCTCCACAGACTTAAGTTTATAACCTAGACTGACACTTCAGTGCAATACCGAGAGAGTGGCTGCACTGTCAGAGGTATATCTTTTGGATGAGACATTAAATTGAGGCCTCATCTGCCCTCTCAGGTACGCATAAAGAGAGTTCACTAACCAATATTTATCCATCAACCAACATTAAAACAGATTATCTAGTCATTATTACATTGCTGTTTGAGAGAGGTTGCTGTGCGCAAATTGGCTGCTATGTTACCTACATGATCGCATTTCAAAAAAAGTACTTTATATAAACTTCTATATTACATAGAATTCTATCTTATTGGCTGAAAAGAGCTTCGAGATCTCCTTTGGTCTTGAAAGGTGCTTTATAAATGAAAGTTCTTCCTTTACATATTTTGCTATAACCCTTAATCCTTTGTTTATTTAATAAAATTCAATTAATATTTTAAAATGAGGTTTGATGTGATGTTCTACCGCTTTCGAAGAAGGCACAGGATCAATTGCAGTAGCTTGAAAATAATCAAGGTGAGGTATTCTGTTTTGCCACCATGGGTGCATTACCAAAAAATTACCTGGATCTCAAGGCTAACAAATACACCCTCAAAAAAGGCATTAGTAGCTGGGACTTTCCCCAGAGTGATCTGGGATGCAAGAGCCAATTTAATTTAGAGTAAGGCTAAAAAAGATCAAAAACACTTAAATTGAAGCATGAAATATTTAAAGAGGAAAGATTCGGAGCTTTCAACTGCCAATAATCAATTTTGTTCTGATTCACTTCAGCCTATTTGAACTCACCTTCTAGAATACAAATCTTGCAACAGTAGTTTCTTTAGTGGGAACAGTGTCATTCTCCACCACTTACTTGCAACTCATTCCAGCTGTTGATCACCCTTTGTGTAAAGAAATACTCCCCAATATAGGTCTTAAATTTGACTTTTTCAACCTTAAACCTGACCCTCTTGTCCTGGCATATCAAAGCATCTTTTCAGGTTTGTTTCCGCTATCCTGTTAAGTACATTATATGCCTCTAAATCATCCCCTCTAAAATGTCAGAACTGTATCCAGGTGCATCATGGGCAGGACACTGCACAGCATGAGCATGACCTTTGTGTATTTGAACTCAATTAATCCATCAGCATTTAACTTTCTTTCTATAATAATAGTTCTGATGAAGGGTCATCGACCTAAAATGTTAACTCTGTTTTTCTCTCCAGATGCTGCCTGACCCACTGGAATTTCCAGCATTTTGTTTTTATTTCAGATTCCAACATTCACAGTATTTTGCTTTTGTAACTTTCTTTATTGTTGGCTCACACCAGAATCAAAATCAAATCTAAAATTGTGATTTGATCAGTTTACCAGCTGATCAGCAATAACCCAAAAGATATAGTATAAAGATTCATGTACTGAACAAAGATGGCAAAAAGCAAGTAGCCAGGATCCAAGCACATGCTATTTCAAGTCAACATTCAAATTAGCTCATGTTCTTAAGTAACCATTACAATTTGGGGGGGGGGGGGGGTGGCAGCAGGAGAGGAGGTGAAGAGAAGAGTAATTAATTATATTGTTAAATTCCTTCAGCCAAGTAATTCATTTTTTGGTCAGCAGTGTTAATGTATTTGAAAAAGCATTAAAAAGTTAAAATGTGAAACGTATACTTTTGCAATTAGATTGTTTTCCCCTCAGTTTGTTTTCTGCCTTCTTAGCTATGGTTTCCCACCTTCAGAAACAAGTGTTTGACCAACAGGACATCTAATCTCTTTCCAAATTTCTGGCAATGCTGTTTTTAAACAGATTGCTCACTGCATGTGACAATACCAATGATTGTCTAAATGAGAGTTAATTTACATGTGGAAAATTCAAGGGAAAGCCCTCTTATTTCTCATTAGCATAGCACATCAGTGCGTCATTACACTGTGTTACCAGTAGATAGAATGACCCATGAGTGAGATTGCGTTCATTAATATAATAGAAAATTGAAACATGTAAAGATTTAACTAGGGGGCTCGACATTCAGGGGAAATTAGAACTTGAGATCTTGGCTCAGAATCAATTATTCCTATAACCTCTCCTCTGGAAAGTGGAATTTAGCTCTTGCTCAAGTAATGCATTAAAAATGTGTTCTCAAAATCTAATAGCAATAACTGGTATTGCCAGTAGTTTCTAGCTCAGGAATGTTCATACCAATGTTTACTCGAGTCAAAAATATCTAAACCCTTGATTCAATTTAACTAGACATGTCCAAACTTTAAAACTGGCCCCAGATTGATACAACTGGTAGATAGCTTATCAAGCTGATAAGAGGATGGGTGAACTCAGCAAGTACTGAAAAAACAGTGGCATCTGCTAGCTCAATCTGCGGAAGTAAACGTGCCTCTAAAATGGTGGACAACTCCAAATCAACATCAAAACTCAACTTCCTGCGGAAAAGGGGCAGGAAAGAAAGTCAACTGTTCCACAGCAGGTACAATTGTTATTCCGTTACAGCAACTGTCTATTGATTTTAAAAAAAACATTTTGAAATATGACTATTTGTGACACAAGAGCAATAAATTCTCAACTTCCAAAAATATATATAGACCGAAAGGATCAGCAGGAAACTTTCAATGTTCACCTCTTAATTCAAGTTCAGCAAACTAGATTTTTTTCCCCCTTTTTCTTTGTTTTTGACTAATATGTTGTTTTTCTATTTTGTTTTGAAAACACCAAGAAAGGTATTATGAATTACTATTAAAGGACAAGGCAAATGGTTGAGAGATTATAAGGAAGGGGGGAAAAAGGTAAGCTACATACTTTGTGTGCTCATCCCATCTAGGGTAAATTTAAATACACACATTTATTATAATACTCCTACCTGTCAAGAGATATTTTCTTTTCAACATCATGGCTCACCTCACAAACCCACCATTTTATGTCAACTGAACAGCTCTATGATGTGTCAGGAGACATCAGGCATGTGACCTATAGAAAGTGGCTGCACAGGGAGTAACACAGATTGGCAATGTTTCCATTTCTGGATGCCGATTGGAAGGCATCCAAGCCAAGAATCTTCAACAAGCTGTGTACCAATCAGTACCAAAGCCCAGCAACTCAGTCATTTCCCCATTTAAGAATGGAAAGGATGCCAATTTGCCAAGTTTTTTTTTTAAGAACCAGTTCCTATAGTTAATTTCAACTGAGCAGCGTCTTAACTAAATCACAGAGACCTGAAATGTTAGGTTATGAGGGGTAAATTACAAAGGCCAAATCTCTCATCAGGTAGAAGTCTCTATACTTTTTGGGGATCATGATGCCTGCAGTTCTTCTGCTTTCTTATTTATTGTTTTTTTCTGCTTTAATTATCTCAATCAATCACATTCTGCAAAAGATCACCAATTACATTCTAGAAAAAAAAACATCAGTCACAGTCACAAATCACATTCCATCTCGCTGCCTTGACAATCAATCAGACCCATGCCAGCTTCAGCGTTTTTACTCAGGTTAGTGGGATCTTGGCCTCAGTAATTTGTACAGGAGCAGTGTTAAATCAGATAAATTATAATAGTAGTGTAAATATTTGAGCCAAGCAAAAGGCACCCGTGACATTGTTGGAGCATTATGATGTTGTTCAGAAACCTCTTTTTTTTTTTAAAAACTCTGGGACCAACATCTGTGCACATGGCCTAACGCTCACCTCTATAACCCTGATCTACGGACTCCCAGTCTAGGTTCATGGCCTCTTCTTCCCAGCCTGGGAAGAGAAGAGGTGGAGGGAAATACATTCCACCAAAATTACTGAAACCGGCACGAATTCTACTACAGCTTGGTCTTGACTGTGTGAAACTCCATAGGGGACTGACAAGTTCCATATCTCTGCAATGTGAAAACCCAGTTATTTGTACGTTATTACGTTAACAAAAAGCATCCAGTGTTTTACACCTATAGACAAAGTCACTGATTTGAAGAATGAACTCAATTATGGAAGAGGGTAACATTTTTGGAAAATCTCAATCTTATGTAATGGAAGTGGAATTTGACTTAGGTCAATCACCAAAACCAATCGGCTGAGAATCATGGAAGATGATCCCTAAAACATGGGACAAAATTCCAAAACCCCATGTAATAAAGACAAAATTTGATTTATTCAGTCACCATAAAACAGCAGTCCTCTTTATAGTATAGAGTTGATTTTGAAAGTTACTCTGCACATTCGTTTTGCTTTCCTGCTGCAGAAAACATTCCATCTACTGGAAGATGAATGGAGAAAGACTAAAAACAGATACCATCAGTTCAACTACCCGATTCCCCTCGAATCAACACCCCCCCACCCCCCCCAAATCTCATACACTCCTCCCTATATCACAGTTGAAGCAGTTTTGGGACCCAATATCTCACCCGCTGCCCTAAAAAGATAAATCTGCCAGCTGTGGAAACTTCTGAAGGAGCTGTGGCACAAGAAAAATAAAAATGCCTATCGAGATGGGTCACCACGGTATCCCACAATTATCGGTGTTAGAGCTATTGCTAGTTTCATTAATGACCTCGATGTGGGTATTGGGGAAATGATCTGCAAGTTTGCAGATGATACCAAGACATGTGCGATAGTCAGGACTGTAGAGGATTCTCAACTACTACCAGTAGATTTAGATGTGCTGGGTGATTGGTCCCATGACTGGCAAATTACATTTAACATAGAAAAGTGCAGTGTTATGTATGTGGTCACTCCTACTCAAGGAGTTTGCTCTAGACCAGGTCAAAAGAAAAAAAAATGCAGGTTTCTCTATGAAGATACGAGAGAAAAAAGGAGTTACATTTATACAAACACCTTAGGACATCCAAAGGAACTCCTAAAGCTCTTAACATTCAATGAAGTTCTTGAATTTTAGTTATGATTGTTATTTGGGAAAAAACGTTGGCCTATGGTCCCACAAATGTCAAATGTGATGAATGATCAATTAATCTGTTTTTGATAGTGCTGGATGAGAGAGAATTGTTGGCCAGGACACCGAGAGACCGCCCTACCACTCCTTGAATAGTGCCACGAGATATTTTATGTCCTCCTGAGCAGGCATCTGTTTGATGTATGATTTAAAAGACAGGGCCTCCAATTCAGAGCAAGGCTTCAACCCACAACCTTCTGACTCAAGGCGAAAGTGCTACTAGCAGAGCCAGGCTAAGATCCTCAAAAGGTGTATTTTTTTTTGCCGATAGAAAGAGGATACCAATAATATATAAACTGGGAATGTCCAAGCAGTTTGATATCAGAGCGAGTAAATTATATCTATACTGCTTTCTGACCCATTTTGTTACAGATGCTTCAAGAGGTAACTCAGATCTCGACTTGTTAATGACAAGTGATCCACATCCCTCTTAGGAATGGAAGCAGTGGCAACCTGGACAACAGCAAGCATAACATGATTAAATTTGACATGACCTGGGATAAACTAATACTCAGATGTACTACTTTAGAAAGTCTAATTTAAAGGGAATGACGGAAGAGCTTAAACAATACCACTGGGAGATGGGGAAATAGTATTCAGGGAAATCAATTGAAGCCAAATGGAAAACCTTTAAGGATACATTACTGAGCATGTAGAATAAATGTGCAAAAACATCACCCTAAATTGGTTAACAATGTTATACAAAGTGATGCAATTAATAAAAACAAACTTACAAAGTCTTTAAGAAAGGCAAGGGAATCCCAAGAAAAATAAAAAGGTACTTCCTGAAAATGAGTACTTTCTAGAAGCATTCACTTAAGAACATTAGCAGCATACCATTCATTATATGAAATTTTACAAATAATGACTTTGAATACATTTGCATGAAGGTCTTAAGAGGGCTATTAAAACCTACAGGATGGTTGGTATATACTCAAGGGTGCTAATGTGATTATTGAAGAAATGCTGAACATGATAACAAGAATACCAAATAACCTGGGGGGAGGGATCCCACCAGACTTGAAATAAGCCAACCACATACCCATAGGTACGGGCTGATGCTTAGGGTGGGGATTCCCTATCTCTTCACGATCAGCGAGGTGATCCCCGAGAGCCTTCCTATCTTTGCCAGATTTCCCTCTTCCTTTGCTGCAACAGCCTTGCACCATTTTAATCACTAAATCACTCCTGCCCTCTTACTTTTTTCACAATTGCTTTTTTTCCTGCCACCCAGCCCTACCCAACTTTTTCCCAGGCTCTGCATTTGCTTAAAAGTTATTCATTTGTAACCTCTTCCAGTTCTGATGAAAGGTCATCGATCTGAAACGGTAACTGTTTCTCTCTCCACAGGAGCTACCTGAGAGTTTCCAGCATTTTCAGTTTTATTAACCATTAAGTCTTATGGGCTAGACTTTCCATTATCATCACTTTGGACAATATTTCCGACGTTAGTGGTTGTATTATTTTTTGGGATCGCTGGAATATCGCCCATTTTAAAAATGGCTAGTTTCGGCTTTTTAATTTGGGCAATAGCTGTAGCGATGTGAAATGGGAGATAGCGATGTATTCCATCATGCAAGGCCGGCGTCCACAGCAACAGCCGTTCTGCGCATGCATGTTTTTTTTTTGGTAATTAACTTTTCCCGCAATTCAGGAGGTCAGGGGTCATCTGCGCATGCTCAAAAGAAAGAGAGAGAGAGAGAGACTGCATTATTGTCGAGGCAAGCAGAGAGAAAAGATAAAAACTTGATACCAAAATGGAGATGGATTATGAGGAGTCGGGAGTGAGTGATGTTGGTGAAATGGCAGAGGGGAGTGATTTGGTTGGAGGGAGGAGAGCAAAAAGATTTTCTGACAAAGCAAAAGCTGCCCTTGTCTACGAGGTGGAAAGTCGGTGGGGCCAATTAACCTGGGGTGGTCGTGGGAACCCCCCCCCCCCCCCCACCACATATACCAAAGAATCTGGGCGGAGATCGCTGAATTGTATCATCGGTGGCCCACAATGTCAGAGAGCCAAACCAGTGCCGCTAGCGCGCAACGACTTGGTTGTGTGTGCAAGAGTATGTATTAAATTACTACATTTATAATTGTAATGATGCAATGACTCATTAATTAAAATGTAAATCTGCTGGATTGTAATTAAGCTGGTAATCTTGGTGTCTTGCATTAGTTCCTAACCACAATCTTACTAAATTTATTCTCCGACCGTAGATATAACCATGCATCAATTGCATACAAAGCATATTAACATATAACGTTAATGAAGAATAGCATGGACGATGACTAATTGTGGATTATAATATCTGTGTTGTGTAATAGTATCTAGTAATATATAATAGTACTGAGATAATTAGCTTATGCCATGTTCTTGTCCCCTTTGCAGAGGAAGATATCTAAGAATAGCACTGAGTACAGGTGCACAGGAGGTGGGTCTGCTGAACTATGCCAATTAACAGACCTGGAGGAGCAGGCCTTAGCACCTGTTGGTGTGCATAATCGTTCGGCCACCCGTGGTGGTGCTGATCCTGTTGATGCGCCACGAGTAATGTATAACCTGTGGTGATTTAAAGTAATTTAATGCCATTTGAGTATAATATATGAATGATGTAATGTTATTGAATTAATGATGGGATCATGAAATCTCATTGTAATGCCATGCAGCTTCTGTACTCTCATGATGTTAATTACATGTGTGACATCTGTCAGTGATATTTATTGCAGTAGTGTTGCTCCTCATACACATGCCTGCACAGCGTAAGCATTTTCCTGTCACCATGGCCTGCCCTTCTCTTCTACTAACTTCAATTATGTTTTCTAGCTCCCCAGGAGCAAGGCAGGAAGGTGGAGGACTCTAGAGAGTCACCACTTCTGGTGCAGGTCGTGCCGACCACGGAGGAGACTGGTGAGGAGGATGATGAGCCTCAAGCGGCTGCTCTAATGTTCCTGCAGCACTGAGGAAGTAGCGGGGCCAAGTCTCTTGCAGCAAGGCACCCAGAGTGGTCCAGCACCTACGCCGACCCCGCAGGAGGTTCGTTCGGCAAGGTAGGATTGCGCAACAGGCGGATGTCAACCTGCACATGGTTTCACTGTTGAAGACAAGCGTCTCCTGGTCGAGAGCTCCTCCAGGCAATGGGTGGATTGACCTGTAACATTACCGCGCTGACTGCGCTTACATCGGAGGACATGGCGCAGATGGGTGCGGCAATGCGGAGAATGGCCGATTCCGTCGATGCCATGTGGCAGACGATGGTCTCGGGATACGGCACAGCACCTAAGGTGCCATACCACCAATGCCGATAGATGTGAGTCAGGAGGAAGCAGTTGCTTCTGACTCGGAAGGTGTTTCTTTGGAAACGCCTTCTCCAGCTTCACCAGAGAATGTGGACTCTGCCACCATCACCCCCTCAAGGTGCCCTGCTACAAGGCAGCTTCGTGTCAATGCATGTAGAAGGGAAGTGTAAGTGGGAAGGGGGCGGGTAGATGCAAAGGGAAGCGTGGTCGCAGGTTTGGGGGGCATTATTCTTGTTTTTCTTGTTTTTGTATTGTTGTCTTGTTTTTGTATTGTTGTCTGTTGGCGGGGTTGTTATTATGGTTATTAAAAATTGGTTGACTGTTGGGGTGGGAGGGGAGGAGGAGATGAGTGTTTATATTCAATTATTTATTTAATGTATGTTTTTTCATTTCAGTTTGTTTAAAAACAAAAAAATGTTTTAAACGTGTAATTATTAAATATTTTTACATTGTTGTGCAGTGTCTTCTAATAACAGAAAGGTTAAACATCAATACAAACAATGGCCAGGCAAGGATGAAACATGACGGAACGCAACTATAACTATCACCAATCTAACTTCACGCGAAGCTGTCATTTATGAGCTGCAGCTGCAACAGTCTTGTAACTGCATAACTACCATGGAGCTTTTCCTGTGGTGTAGGATGGGGTGGGGGCACGGGTTCAACACCAGGCTGATTGTCCTCCCCGAGGTCCTCGTTCTCCTGCTGCTTCTCTTCCGCCTCCCCTCTCTCCTGAGGTGAACCAGCAGTCCCATCTGGCAATTCTTGTCACCTCCTGATAGCTAAGCTGTGCACAGCACACCACAATTAACTCTGCTCAGGGTGGTATTGTAGGTCGCCTTCCACGTGATCCAGGCATCTGAAGCGCTGCTTAAGCTCTCCAATTGTCTGACAATATTGCGTGTGGCTATATGGCTTTCGTTGTAGCGCTTCTGGCTTCTGACTGGGGCTTGCGCAGGGGGCTCATGAGCCAGCTGGCAAGGCCATATCCTTTATTACCCAGCATCCAACTGTGACCTTGTGGCTGACTCTTATGCAGGTTAGAGATAGTGCTCTCACGCAAGATGTGCGCATTATGGATGCTCCCTGGAAAATTTGCATTTACTACCATGATTATTTGCTTGTGGTCGACAATGAGCTGCACATTCAGGGAGTGGAATCACTTTTGGTTCTGAAACACCTCTGCATCCTGTAAAGGTGCTCGCAGGGCGATGTGCGTACAGTCTATTGCTCCCTGCACCTTGCGGAAGTTTGCTATTCCAGAGAACCTCAAAGCCCCTCACTCTGTGCCTCCCTGGTCATAGGAAAGTTTATAAAGTCCATCCTGCGAGTGTAATGGGTTTCAGTCACTTGTTGAATGCAGCAATGTGTGGCGAGTTGAGGGATGCTACAAATGTCGCCAGGTGAGGCCTGAAATGAGCCAAATGCATAGAAGGAAAGTGCCGCAGTAACCTTAACCTCAACATGGTCCTGATGTTCTGGTAGGCTGCAGATCTCCCTTAATTAGCTGGCATATCTCACTGATGACCTCCTTTTGGAAATGCAGCCTCCTAACGCATGTGTTATCGGACAAGTCTAGGTATGATCACTTATCCCTGTAAATATGTTGGGTGCAAGGTCTCCTCCTCCTCAGCAGTCTGCCACCTCTGATTGAAGAGCATTATGTGCACAATGAACCTTCTCCCATCTCTATTCTGCAGCATGTGAGTAGTCATCAATATTGGCTGAGAAATTACAGGCCCCATGACTATAAATACCCTAATATGTCTTCAAAATTATTAAGTTGTCCTCTACAAACGCAATATAAACTCAAAATTCACCACAATGTGATTAGATGATTTTTCAAGATTTTAAAACGCCCTTAAAAGCACTCACGAATGATTTATTTCAATTTGAAGCAGCCTTTTATTAAAAGTCCTCCGATTTACAAAATGGCATCTTTTTGGGCGAGCGATCATTTGAGCGAAATATGGGTGTTAGTTTCCATTCTGGGCAGTGCACGAGTGATGACGTCAGATTTAATTAAAAAATATATGGGTGGGCGGTTCAGCTAATTCCCGGCGGTAATTGTATGCCGAAACTTCCGCCGGCGATAATTGGGCGTTAGTTTCCACTTACAATCAAATATGGCGGTAAACTGAATCTCGGCGGTTATATGGATGGTAAATGGGCGGATATATGCCGAAAGTCTAACCCTATAACAGTACCTGGCAAAATAATGTAATCTAATTAGGAACAAATTTCAGGATTATCCTTATCGACGTAATCTGAAACAGTGGCCAACATGGCCCGGATTTTCCGGGGCCTATGACCACGTACGTGGAAGTGCCTTGCAAGTTCCGGGTTTACGCATGGGCTGCGTATGCACAAATCTTGACAGATCATCCGCATGAGCAGGAAATGGACATTGCCCAGCCAATGTCCATGAAACTCATGCTTTTTACCAGTGTACAGTGAAAATAAATAAAATAAAATTTGAAAAATCATTTTAACATTCAAAAACCTATAAAATAAGTTCATTATTTTTGGCCCCTTAAAATATTTACATTTATTTTTCTAAAAGTTCAATTTTTGTTTTAAATGTTTAATTAAATTGTATTTTCAAACATGTAATGCTTTTTTTTTATTTCAGTGCTATAAAAAATGTATTTTTTGGATGATTCCTATTTAGCTTATGGGGTTTCCAAAACAGAATCCTTTGATTAGTTGGGCCGGCCCACATGATCGCGTGGATATTTGCGAACTGCCTGCACCCCTGGATACATGGGCCTCTACGCAGGCCTACACGTAGAGGCCCAAGATCGCAAGTCTCCATGGATCCAGGACCATCAGGTAGGTGCGTACTTTTATTGCAGTTCGGAGGCAGCTGCCTGCAGGAAGCCTCTAACCGCAAATTCAGGCCCCATGGTTTCATAAGGGGACTTCCAACATAACCAACCTCCTTGACTTTTCTTTTGCGAAAGTAAGATTTCAATGGATATGATGTAGTTTACCTGTACTTCCACAAAATCTTCAAAAGAAACCCTGCTTGAAAGGGTAGAGGGTGCTACACAAATTTTCTGGGGAAATCTGGGAGTTAAATACAGAATTTTCTGAAAGAGGTGAAGCGGCAGCTACTAATTAGGAGATTGATATCAAATTGGGAAGGATACTAGGTGGAGTGCATCAGGGATCAGTATTGGGACATTACCGGTTTCTAATCTACATACATTAACTGAATTGAGAAATGAAAAGTAAGTTCATCATATTCAAAGATGATACTAAATAGGGGGGTGGAGTTAGTCATCATAGGCAGTCCCTCGAAATGAGGATGACTTTCTTCCACGCCAAAAAAGGATAAGTTCACAGGTGTTCCAATGAAGGACCTAAAATTCCAGGTCCTGAACTGCATCCTGAAGGGTGGAAGATGCCTGTGCGTGGATTTTTAAAAAAACGTGTGGTGGCCATAACTAGTTAACTCTAAGGAAGCAGCTAAGGAACTACAGAAGGGTTGAACAACATTTTAAATGGGCAAACTCATAACAAATGCAATACAATTAAATACATGATGTTGAACACTAGAAAAAAAAACTGGGGGACATAATTATCAAATGTGTCAAACTAGTTAATCGAAAGGGTGAAAGAAATAGGAGAATGATTGCAGACTGAACACTTACCATTTCCAGTCATTCCTCAACAGCATTCAACAAAGCAAACAAAATGCCATGCTACATTGTCAAGTCTGAGGCGATCATGCTTAAAGGCTGCACCTCGAGTACTATGTTCAGTTGTTGTCACTAAAGCACAAAGGAAACATCCAAGCCCTGGAAGCAGTGCAGAGAAGGGCCTCCCAGCTAGCTGATCCCGAGCATCACAGGAAAGAAGTTTGAGGAAAGGTTAGAAAATACCTCAGCGAGGCTTCAAATAGGGTAATTGAGAAAGGTCTGTATATTAAGATAATGTAATAGAACAGGTTAATCCAGAATACTGTTTCAATTTAAAACACAACTGTAAAACAAAGGGACATAGATACAAACTAGTAGATGGCAAGTTCAGGACTTGTGTCAGGAAGCATTTCATACAAAGTGATCAATACCCCTGGCACAAGAATCATTCAAGAGGCAGGGTGCTCAAAAGGTCAAATAGCCTCCCCTCTTCTGTACTTATATTTGTAATTTACATTTGATCTTAGTGCCTCGGAGTCACAAGGTTGTGGGTTCAAAGTCCCACTCCAGAGATTTGAGCACAAAAATCTAGGCTGACACTCCAGTGCAGTACTGAGGGAGCGCTGCACTGTTGAAGGTGCAGTCTTTTGGATGAGAAGTTAAACCGAGGCCCCATCTACTCTCAGGTGGACGAAGAAGATCCCATGGCACTATTTCAAAGAAGAGCAGTGGAGTTATCCCAAATGTCCAGGGCCAATATTTATCCCTCAAAAACAGATTATCCAGTCACCACCACATTGCTGTTCGTGGAAGCTTGCCATGCACAAATTGGCTGCCGCATTTCATAGAAACATAGAAAATAGGAGTAGTAGGCCATTCGGCCCTTCGAGTCTGCACCACCATTCAATGTGATCATGGCTGATCCTCTATCTCAACATCATATTCCTGCTTTTCCCCCATACCCCTTGATGTTTTTTTTTGTCTAGAAATCTATCTATCTCCCTCTTAAATATATTCAGTGACTTGGCCTCCACAGCCTTCTGTGGTAGAGAATTCCACAGGTTCACCACCCTCTGAGTGAAGAAGTTTCTCCTTATCTCGGTCCTAAATTTCCTATCCCGTATCCTGAGACTGTGACCCTTGTTCTAGATTTCCCAGCCAGGGGAAACATCCTCCCTGCATCCAGTCTATCCAATCCTGTCAAAATTTTATACATTTCAATGAGATCCCCTCTCATTCTTCTAAACTCTAGTGAATACAGGCCAAGTCGACCCAATCTCTCCTCATATGACAGTACTGCCATCCCAGCAACCTTCGCTGCACTCCCTCGAAGTATATCCTTTCTTGGGTAAGGAGACCAAAACTGCACACAATACTCCAGGTGCGGTCTCACCAAGGCCCTGTATAACAGTAGTAAGGCATCCTTGCTCCTGTACTCAAATCCTCTTGCAATGAAGGCCAACATACCATTTGCCTTCCTAACTGCTTGCTGCGCCTGCATGTTTGCTTTCAATGACTAGTGTACAAGGACACCCAGGTCCCTCTGTACATCGACACTTCCCAAGCCATCACCATTTAAATAATACTTTGGCCTTATGTTTTTCCTATCAAAATGGATAACTTCACATTTATCCACGTTATACTGCATCTGCCATGGGTTTGCCCACTCACTTAACCTATCTAAATCACCTTGCAGAGTATTTGCATCCTCCTCACAACTCACAATCCCACCTAGTTTTGTGTCCTTGGAAATATTACCTTTGGTTCCCTCATCCAAATCATTTATATACATTGTGAATAGCTGGGGCCCAAGCACTGATTCCTGTGGTACCTCACTAGTCACTGCCCGCCACCCCGAAAAAGACCCATTTATTCCTACTCTCTGTTTCCTGTCAGTTAACCAATTTTTAATCCATGCCAATACATTACCCCCAATCCTATGTGCTTTAATTTTGCACAATAACCTCTTATGTAGGACTTTATCACAGGCCTTCTGAAAATCCAAATACACAACATCCACTGGTTCTCCCTTATCTATTCTATCAGTTACAACCTCAAAAAACTCCAGTAGGTTTGTCAAACATGATTTTCCTTTCATAAATCTATGTTGACTTTGTCTAATCCCGCTGATATTATCTAAGTGTGCCGTTATCACATCCTTTATAATAGACTCTAGCATTTTCCTTACTACTGATGTTAGGCTAACCGGTCTGTAGTTCCCTGTTTTCTCTCTCCCTCCTTTTTTAAATAGTGGGGTTACATTTGCCACCCTCCAACCTGCAGGAACTGTTCGATAATCTATAAAATTTTGGAAGATGACAACCAATGCATCTACTATTTCCATGGCTACCTCTTTTAGTACTCTGGGATGCAGATCATCAGGCCCTGGGGATTTATCAGCCTTCAGTCCCATTAGTTTGTCCAGCACTAATTTCTTATTAATAATCATTTCCTTTAATTCCTCTTGCTCACTAGACCCTTGGTTCCCTAGCATTTCTGGGACGTTATTTGTGTCCTCTTCTGTGAAGACAGATCCGTAGTATTTACTTAATTGTTCTGCTATTTCCTTGTCCCCCATTATAAATTCTCCCATTTGTCTGTAAAGGACCTACATTTGTCTTCACTAATCTTTTTCTTTTGACAAATTGTAGAAGCTTTTGCAGTCGGTTTTTATGTTCCTTGCAAGTTTACTCCCCTCTTAATCAATCTCTTGGTTCTTTTTTGCTGAATTCTAAACTGCTCCCAATCCTCAGGCTTGCTATTTTTTCTGGCAACTTTGTATAACTCCTCTTTGGATCTAATTTCCTACACTACAGCAGTGACTACACTTCAAAAATAATTTCATTGGCTGTAAAGCGCTTTGGGATGTCTGGTGATCGAGAAAGGTGCTATATAAATGCAAGTCTTTCTTTCTTTGAGCTAAAGAGGAATAGCCTGCTGATAATTACCATCTGGTTTCACATACAAAAAAAATGGCAATTAAATGAGGCAGCCAAGAGCTGCAAGTGGCCCAGAACTGTACTGCATCCAGAATCAACAAGATCAGGAGAGAAAAATTTGTGATCCATTACTTTATAAAATGTAGTTGGACGCACATAACTTTACATTTGGCTCATCCTTGGCTTATTGTCAAACCACTGCAATTTGTCTTTTTAGTGGATAGAGATCTGAGATATATCAATAGCTTGTACACATCAACTCCCCAAACAGCTCAATTCAACAAGTAACAAAAACAAAACTCGACACACGCACTTCCTGATCTTGGTCAAACTATCCGGGTGAAGGCACCAAGTAGACACAAGACATAAGGGGGTGGGGGGGGGGGTGGATGAGGAAGGGAGAAAAATGAGCAAGTGGCTTCAATCCACATTATTGCAACTGATTGCCAGAGAATGCTGAATGGTATGGAGAGGTGTAAAACAACTTTATGAACTAATAAAAAGTTGTGGGGGTGGGGAAGGGTGTGGAAGAGAATAAAAAAGAAATGTACTTGTAAAATAACATTCTGGTTATCGTGATTAATGGGACCAATACCACTATTGCACGATGCCTACATTTAAATGCTCATGCAACAGTACTGGATATGATCTGTACTAGTAATTATTTACATGTGATACCCATACTGTTTGAGTATAGCAGTCAGACTGAATTACTACAAGAAAAGCTTTGGAATAAAGATAATTTAGAGCTTTGAAGCACAAAACTGCAGAATCTTTACAGTCATACTGAGATAGTGTAACTGTTTCGTGGCCATGTAAACAGATTCACATCATTCAGAATCGCTTTCAAACAGCTCCTAGGCAAACAGTGGACTGAAGGTTGTGCTTACAATATGGATGTTTGGTGCATTACCATATTTGTAGTGTAAATAACATACAGCAGAAAAAGTTATGCAGTAATCAGATATGTGATCACAGATAATTGCTACAGCAGTTCTGGAACTTTTTTGAAAAATTCAAAACTGCCTTACATAATTTTCCCAGTGGTTGCAGTGGGCTCCTCACATGTGCAAAAAGGTTTATTGCAATTATATATGCCATTGGCATCTGAGGTTAGTGGTTGAGACAGAAACTGTTAACATTCTCAAGATTAGATTGAATAGGTGACTGAAGGAAATGGGGTTGAAGGGATATTGGAACAGGGTGTGTAAATGTGATTGGAACTATTCGCTCACGTGGAGGGTAAACACGAACATAATGATTGGTCTGAATGTCCTGTGTCTGTGTTGTAACTTCTATGTATTTTGGTGCATAATAAGGATCACCAACAGTATCAAAGCCCTTTCACCCTGGGGGCTTACTAGAATGCCATAGTAGCAACAGAAAAAGACAACTTTCACAAACTTTCTCCAGTGGAAAAAATGTTGCAAAATGGTTCATTTCTACACAGTTCAGAAAAAACATTTCATGTCATGTCATGAAAAAAAAATGTCATTTCATACACCAGCACGTATTGGATTGATTTACTCCCGTCTTTCTAAAAAAAGAAACCCAATAACAATGACAAATACTCATCTAAAGCTCTAGGGTTGAAAGCCGAGCATCTGGCACATTTTGCTACGGCTGGGAGTTTCAAAAGCATTTGAAGTGCCATAAAATACATAATCAGCGCAGCTATCACATTTTTCCACTGCAACATCAGCAAAGGAACGAGAAACATTTGTTAACCAACCGGATTTTTAAATCTATTCTCAGCTAGAATTCGATGCATTCACTAAGATGTTGCAAGTATTACTAAAACCAAGAAAGGATGTCAAGGCCTTGTAGAGGGTGCAGTGGAGATTTACTAGGATGATACCAGGGATGAGGGGTTTCAGTTATCTGGAGAGACTAGAGAAGCTGGGATTGTTCTCCTTAGAGCAGAGAAGGTCATGGGGAGATTTAATAGAACCGTTCAAAATTATATGGAGTTGTGATAGTTTCCCCTTATGTACTCTATTTCTATTGGCAGGAGGGTCAGTAACCAGAAGAGAGACATTTAAAATAATTGGTAAAAAAAGCCAAGGCGGGAGATCAGAAAAATGTTTTTTTTTAAAACTCATTGCGTTATGATTTGGAATGCATTGCCTGAAAGGGTGGTGGATAGAATATTAGCAGCAACTTTCTCTACTTAAAAAGGAAAATATGCAGGGATATGGGGAAAGAGCAGGGGTGTGAGACTAATTGGTAGCTCTTTCAGAGAGCCAGCACAGTCAGGAACAACCAAATGGCAGCCTCCTGTGCTGTATCATTTTATTTGATTAAATATTAATCCTGGATTTTTTTCAAGATCACATCATTATCAGAGGCGGTTCCTCGAACAAGGATGACTTGCTTCCACGAGAGTTCACAGGTGTTTTTCAATGAAGGACCCAATGTTCCAGTCCTGAACTCCAATTGAGGGAGGTGGAAGATGCCTGTGCGTGAATTTTTTTAACGTGTAGTGACAGTTGCACACTAGCCAGCACACGGGCTTGACAGAGCTAGGCCTTTATCCAGTGACAAAGGTTAACCAGGATGACTGGAGACCTGCTCTGCTGCACGGACCTAGTGTGCACACATATCGCAGTGTGGGCTGGCTGTGCTGCCCCTGGGCCCTCAGCTCTTTTGAGCCCCGTACCCTCATTTACCGCTCCTCCGCCACATACATTCACCGCATCTCCGCCAAGACCACAGCATGGCTCTCTTAAAAGCAATTCAGAATATCTCAGATGATGGGAAGTTCTTACATGAATATGAAGGGCTCATCATTCTTATACGCTGCAGGTGCAAGTGCATCATGACAGCCTTTTGCACCAATGAAATGAGTAAGCCCGAAACATTCACTGGCAATTTTTTTCTGTCCTCTCTTCTATCCCCAAAGCATGTCATCCCTGGCAAAATGTCATCAACATCTTTTAAATTATTCTGTTGCTATCAATTGACATTGAACGGGATGAATGTGTTATATTTTGCCACTTGTGATATATTGATTCATTTTTGCAGGATAATAGACTAGTTGGGCACGGACAATAATTAATAGTCACGTCTTAAAAGTGCAATGGTGTAGAAATTCAATTTGAATATTTTCAAGATACGTGCACTCAAGTAAGACACCATCCCTTAAATTAAAAATGACACATGCTGCATAAAGGTCAATGAAGGAAAACCTTTTTAGTATCATGCTGAAACCTATCAAATGAAAAATGATGCCAATTAAAAATTACATTAAAGTAACTGATAGCAAATCTACATTATGCCAATTAACAAAATATATTCAATTTCTTCAAATATCTGATAAACGAATAAGGTATTGAAAATAAGTTATTACCAACAATGACACTAACCACAGAATATCTCATGCCCGGAAATATTTTTTTTAAATTACCAAGTGTAGAATGGCTCACTCCACAAGATTCATTTAAAATAAAATAAATGTCCATAGGATAGAGCATTAAAATGAGTTTTAAGTGTCTGTGCTGGTGTGAAATTCCAACGGTTCACAATCTATGAGAGAAGAATTTACACAAGAACATAAGAAATAGGAGCAGGGGTAGACCATTTGGCCCCTCGAGCCTGCTCCTCCATTCAATACAATCATGGCTGATCTGATCTTGGCCTCAACTCCAATTCCCTGCCTGCTCGTCATAACCCTAGACTTCCTTATCATTCAAAAATCTGTATCTCCACCTTAAATATATTCAATGACCCAGCCTCCATAGCTCTCTGGGGCAGAGAATTCCAAAGACTCACGCCCTCAGAGAAGAAATTCCGCCTCATTTCAGTTTTAAATGGGCGACCCCTTATTCTGAATTTGAAAATTCTGTGGTAATAGTTAGTGATTCAAAAGGAGCCAAGTGGAAGTAGACAAGCTCCAAGTAGATTATCTAAATGATACCAGAGTAGGTACATGTAGCAAAGCAAGCTGAAGAAATAAACATCAGGCCACAAAGCAATCTTGAAAAATAAGAATCAATCTCCATGAAAGTGGCATGCAAAGAGCAAGCCAAGATAGAAATGGATAGTCACTTCATTCATGCCCTGAGGTACATCTGGTATCCTAGATATCAAAGTCCAATAGCAGGATGGCACATTACCAAATGATTATACAGGTTCTTATAGTAGGGGCTTTGAAAAGATATGTCTGCCTCGAGGCGGACTTCCCCTCCAAGGCGATGCAATTATTTCCCAATTTCATTCAAAGCCAACTCACAGATTGGTCCTGAATTTTGAATACCAGCTGAAGAAAATGTGCATGGCCAAGAGGTCTGAACCATGAAGTTGGACACAATTCTTTTATGCTCACCAACATAAACTGGACTGAAAATTTTATTGTCACTAATCAGTTACTAGAAAGACAAGAACAACCACTGTCCTTTCTCAAAGATTTATACCTATCTTTGTAAATATTAAATTTAAGAAATGGGTGATTAACAGAAAATGTTATTTGTTAAATGTGAACTATTACACATCACTAAACTTCCATTTCATAACTGCTGGCTTCGGATTGGAAAGCTAAAAAGCCTTCCACAAAGCTGCTATTCTTATAGACACAATGGCCAGATTTTCCTGTACCAATTTCCTCTGCACGTTCCCAGAGCAGATGAAAAGAATATATAAACAATACGCCTGACAGTCTTTTAATAAATTACAATCGGAGGAAAAGCATTCACTTGCCTAACAGTAGGAAAACCACCTCTATTGCACTCCCAGTGATCCCAAAACTGAGCTTAAAGAAAATACCAAAACCTAGTATCCAGCTATAATAATGACAACACCCACATGGCAACTAAGAATTTATTTAACTAGCACAGTTCCTCAATGGCTCAGTGTGCTTACCCTGTAAGTAGCTGAGTCACACAAAGCAGGAATGCCCCAGATTCAATCCTCAGTTGGAATGGTGGTATGGGCATCACAATTGACCTCAGCAGAACTATGTTAGGGGCCTTGGTAGAGCGCATACATTGACATCTGTTGAGGAAAGAATCAAGCCCGCCTGTGGCATTGAACAGCCTACTGGTATTCACTACTGAGGGTCATTCATTGAGTTTTAAAAATAAATTGAACTGTCAAGCTAGAGAGAGGGGCACAGTGTGAACAGATCAAAAGCAACAGGTGCAAGTTTGAAACCTAGTTTAACTTGTATTAGAGCTATTACAGAGCTAATTAAAGTTAGCCACATCAAGCTGGTTTATTCAGGCATCACAACAATTTGAATACTTTTGCCAAATGTTAAAACTGCAATTAAAGTGTTCAAACCTTATTGCAAGGTGCAGTAAATACTTAGCTAACTTTAAATGTTTCAAAGTGAATGCTTTGACAAACACTGGAAGGTCAAAGTAAAAGCATAAAAGAAAATTAATAGCTTACGGTTCAAGTTATGCTCAAATTCCTCAAAGCCTTTTGATTGCACTATGCCCAAGTGCACGGGAAAATAAAGGAATTAATAGGTTTGTTTGTTTAAATGTTAGGAGACATTTCTGACAGACTCATATCCAAACCATAGAAACATAGACACATTGGGCCCAAGTTTCCACATGATTTGCGCCTGATTTTTAGGAGCAACTGGTGGAGAACGGACTATCTTAGAAATCGCAATTCTCCACATTTTTTTTTCTGCAGTTCTAGTCAGGTAGAACAGTTCTAGTTTGGAACAGAATTTTTTCTTCAAAAGGGGGCGTGTCGGGCTACTAACGCCTGATTTCAAAGTTTCCACAGTGAAAACGTACTCCAAACTAACTTAGAATGGAGCAAGTGAAGATTTTTGTAGAACTGAAAAAACCTGTTCTACACATTAAAAAATCAGGCGCAGGTTACAAATTAGGCGTCAAGAACGAGGTGGGGGGGGGGGGGGGAGGGGAACTCATTAAATTCTACAATAAATCCTTATTTATACTTCTACAAATATTATACAAATAAATCCAACATGAATAAACATTTATAAGCAAAGAAAAGATTAAATAAACCATCTTCCTACCTGTGTGAAAGTGCTTCAGGCACGGAGAATTCTGCACGTTCCCGCGGGGGGTGGGGGGGGGGAATTAAACAGCCGCTTCGTTCCCGTGGAGGGGGGGGGGGGGAAAGAGAAATTAAACAGCCGTTTCGTTCCCGCTGAGGGGAGGGGGGGGGGAAGGGAACAGCAGTTTCGTTCCCGCGGGGGAGGGGGGGAAGGAGACAGTGAGAAGGCTGCAAGTGCTAATGTGCTTTTATAAAAAAAATGTTCAAAAATTAAACAGCTACAAAGAACTACAAAAATGGCCGAGTGCCAATGTTTTTTTCACACTGAGCATGCGCGAACGCTCCAACGCGCAGCGTTGCCGGCAGGAAAAAAAAACTAATTTAAATAGTACCCGCCCCCTCCCACTTACAAAATCGGCGCGAGTGTAGGCTCCGCCCCCCTGGGCGCCGCGTCAGGCAGACAAGGAGCTGCAGAACGCTCCAGAATTGCGAGGTTTTTTTTTAGGCGCCGTTTTAGGCGCGAAAAACGGGCGCCCAGCTCGGAGGGGCGCCCGTTTTTTATCGTGTAGAAACTTGGGCCCAAAGAAAATAGATGCAGGAGTAGGCCATTCGGTCCTTCGAGCCTGCACCACCATTCAATAAGATCATGTCAGATCATGCAACTTCAGTACCCAATTCCTGCTTTCTCTCCATACTCCTTGATCCCTTTAGCCGTAAGGGCCACATCGAACTCCCATTTGAATATATCTAACAAACTGGCCTCAACAACTTTCTGTGATAGAGAATTCCACAGGTTCACAATTTTCTGCGTGATGAAGTTTCTCCTCATCTCGGTCCTAAATGGCTTACCCCTTATCCTTAGACTGTGACCCCTGGTTCTGGACTTCCCCAACATCGGGAACATTCTTCACGCATCGAACCTGTCCAATCCCATCAGAATTTTATATGTTTCTATGAGATATCCTCATTCTTCTAAATTCCAGTGAATATAAGCCTAGTCGATCCAGTCTTTCTTCATATATCAGTCCTGCCATCCTGGGAATCAGTCTGGTGAACCTTCGCTGCACTCCCTCAATAGCAAGAATGTCCTTCCTCAGAATAGGATACCAAAACAATATTCAAGGTGTGGCCTCACCAAGGCCCTGTACAACTGCAGTAAGACCTCCCTGCTCCTATAGTCAAATCCTCTCGCTATGAAGGCCAACATGCCATTTGCCTTCTTCACTGCCTGCTGTACCTGCATGCCAACTTCCAATGACTAATGTACCATGACACCCAGGTCTCGTTGCACCTCCCCTTTTCCTAATCTGTCACCATTCATATAATATTCTGCCTTCCTGTTTTTGCCACCAAAGTGGATAACCTCACATTTATCTACATTATAATGTATCTGCCATGCATTTGCCCACTCATCTAACCTGTCCAAGTCACCCTGCAGCCTCTTAGCGTCCTCCTCACAGCTCACACTGCCACCCAGCTTAGCGTCATCTGCAAACTTGGAGATATTACATTCAATTCCTTCGTCCAAATCATTAATGTATATTGTAAATAGCTGGGGTCCCAGCACTGAACCTTGCGGTACCCCACTGGTCACTGCCTGCCATTCTGAAAAGGACCCATTTATTCCTACTCTTTGCTTCTTCCGATCTGCCAACCAGTTCTCTATCCACATCAATACATAACCCCCAATACGATGTGCTTTAATTTTACATACTAATCTCGTGTGGGACCTTGTCAAAAGCCTTTTGAAAGTCCAAATACACCACATCCACTGGTTCTCCCTTGTCCACTCTACTCGTTACATCCTCAAAAAATTTTAGAAGATTTGTCAAGCATGATTTCCCTTTCATAAATCCATGCTGACTTGGACTGATCCTGTCACTGCTTTCCAAATGCGCTATTACACCTTTAATAATTCATTCCAACATTTTCCCCACTACTGATGCCAGGCTAACTGGTCTATAATTCCCTGTTTTCTCTTTTCCTCCTTTTTTAAAAAAGTGGGGTTACATAGCTACCCTCCAATCCATAGGAACTGATCCAGAGTCTATAGAATGTTGAAAAATGACCACCAATGTATCCACTATTTCTAGGGCCACTTCCTTAAGTACCCTGGGATGCAGACTATCAGGCCCTGGAGATTTATTGGCCTTCAATCCCATCAATTTCTCTAACACAATTTCCTGACTAATAAGCATTTCCTTCAGTTCCTCCTTCTCACTAAACACTCGATCCCCGAGTATTTCCAGAAGGTTATTTGTGTCTTTCTTTGTGAAGACAGAACCAAAGTATTTGTTCAATTGGTCTGCCATTTCTTTGTTCCCCATTATAAATTCACCGATTCTGACTGCAAGGGACCTACATTTGTCTTCACTAATCTTTTTCTCTTCACATGTCTATAGAAGCTTTTGCAGTCAGTTTTTATGTTCCCTGCAAGCTTCCTCTCACTCTATTTTCCCCCTCCTAATTAAACCCTTTGTCCTCCTCTGCTGAATTCTAAATTTCTCCCAGTCTTCAGGTTTGCTGCTTTTCTGGCCAATTTATATGCCTCTTCCTTGGTTTTAACACTATCCCTAGAGTATTACCGGTCAAAGGTAGGGAATTTCTTGTTTGTCTGGGATAGTTTTCTACAACAATATGTGCTAGATGCAACAAGGGGGCAAGCCATATTAAATTTAGTAATGAGTAATAAGCCAGATTTAGTTTGCAGCTTGTGTGTGAACATTATAACATGATCGAGTTCAACATAGTATTTGAAAGGGAGAAAACAGTTACTAAGATTCTAGATTGAGGCACGGTCGACTTCAACGGGATGAGGCAGAGACTGTCCACAGTAAACTTGGCAAATCTGTTAATGGGTAAAACAACAGGAGATCAATGAGAGATGTTTAAAAAAAGAATGTGATACAGAACCAGTTTATGCGCCTTAGGGACAATAGCTCTAGGTGCCAAAAAAAGCCATGGATGACTAAAGAAATAAGGGACAGCATAAAACTGCATGCAAAAATGCAAAAAAAACAGCACAGATCCTGGTGAATGGGAAAGATATAAAGAGCAGCAAAGGGTGACAAAGCAGATAGTAAGAGCTACAAAAAGGGGAGTATGAAAAGAAACTTGCAGAGGATATCAAAATCAATAGGAAGAATTTTTACAATGATCTTAGGAAAAATAGGGTAGCCAGGAGCAACATTGGCCCCTAAAAAACTGAAAGCGGTGATATTGTCAATGATAATAAGGAAATGATGGACATGTTGAATAATTACTTTGCATCTTTTTACAGTATTTACAGTAGAAGAGGATAGCAGCAGGAAATCCCAAGGAAACTAATTGAATCAGGAAGAGGGACTCAGTAAAATTAACATAAGTAAAATAACAGTAAGAAGAAAATAACGGAACTAAAGAGTGACAAATCCCCAGGACCAGATGGTTCCCATCCCAGGGTTTTAAAGGAAGTAGAGGTTCCCATCCCAGGGTTTTAAAGGAAGTAGGTGAGCACATTGCAGATGCCGCAACTATAATATTTGAAAGTTCTCTGGAATCAGGAATCGCTCCTTTAGATTGGAAAATTGCACACATCACTCCGTTATTTAAGAATGGCGAGAGGGAAATCAGGGAATTATAGACCGGTTAGCCCAACAGCTGTTGTCAGGAAATTACTAGAATCTATAAATAAAGATAGGGTGACTGAACAGCTTGAAAATTTTCAGTTGTTCAGAGAGCGCCAGCATGGATTTGTGAAAGGTGGGTCATGTCTGACAAACCTGAGAAGAGGTGACTAAAGTAGTGGACAGAGTTATGTCTATGGATGTTATTTATATTGACTTCAAGAAGGCATTTGATAAAGTCCCACATAAGAGACTGTTAACTAAGGTAGAAGTCCACAGAATTGAGGGCAAATTATGACCTGATTAGGGAATTGGCTGAGCAGCAGATAACAGAGAGTAGGGATAACGTCATAATTTAAATGGAGAACAATTGCAAAGTGCTGCAGTACTGAGGGACCTGGGGGTCCTTGTGCAAGAAACACAAAAAGTTAGTATGCAGGTACAGCAAGTAACAAGGCAAATGGAATGTTGGCCTTTATTGCAAGGCGGATGGAGTATAGAAGCAGAGAAGTCCTGCTACAACTGTACAGGGTATTGGCGAGGCCACACCTGGAGTTTTGGTTTCTGTATTTAAGAAAGGATATACTTGCATTAGAGGCTGTTCAGAGAAGGTTCACTAGGTTGATTCCGGAGATGAGGGGGTTGTCTTATGAAGATAGGTTGAGTCGGTTGGGCCTATACACTTTGGAGTTCAGAAGAATGAGGGGTGACCTTATCAAAACATACAAGATAATGAGGGGGCTTGACAAGGTGGATGCAGAGGATATTTCCACAGAGGAAACAAACATGGGGCATAGTCTCAGAATAAGGGGCCACCCATTTAAAACTGAGATGAGGAGGAATTTCTTCTCTGAGGGTTGTAAATCTGTGGAATTTTCTGCCCCAGAGAGCTGTGGAAGCTGGGTCATTGAAAATATTTAAGGCCGAGATAGACAGATTTTTGAGCAATAAAGGGAATAAAGGGTTATGGGGAGCGGGCAGGGAAGTACAGTTGAGTCCATGATCAGATCAGCCATGATCTTATTAAATGGCGGAGCAGGCTCGAGGGGTCAAATGGCCTACTCCTGCTCATATTTCTTATGTTCTTGTGTTCTTATAATGGGTAGGTACTCAAATTGGCAGGATGTGACGTGGTGTCCCGCAGGAATCGGTTCACAATATTTATTAATGGCGTAGATGATGGCATAAAAAGTCATATATCCAAATTTGCCAATGACACAAAGATAGGGACATTGTAGGCAGTGTAGATGAAAACATAAAATTACAAAGGGGTATTGATAGATTTAATGAATGGGCAAAACTGTGGCAAATGAATTTCAATGTAAACAAATGTGAGGCCATCCACTTTGGGCCTAAAATGGATAGAACAGGGTACTAAAAACAGTGGATGTCCAAAGAGACTTAGGGGTCCAGGTACAGAGATCATTAAAATGTCATGACAGGTACAGAAAATAATCAAAAAAGCTAAGCTAGTGAATGAGAATACAAGGGGGTAGAAGTTATGCTGGAGCTATACAAAACCCTGGTTAGACCACACCTGGAACACTGCGAGCAGTTCTGGGCACCACACTTTAGGAAGGATTATATTAGCCTTGGAGGGAGTGCAGTGTAGGTTTACCAGAATGATACCCAGACTTCAAGAGTTAAGTTACGAGGAGAGATTATACAAATTAGGGTTGTATTCCCTAGAATTTAGACAGTTAAAGTGTGATCTGATCGAAGTTTCCAAGATATTAGGGGAGCAGATAGGGTAGAAAGAAACTATTTCTGCTGGTTGGGGATTCTAGGGCTACCGGACATAGTCTAAAAATTAGTGCCAGACCTTCCACGAGTGAAACTAGGAAACACTTCTACACACAAAGGATAGTAAAAGTTTGGTACTCTCTTCCTCAAATGGCAATTGATGCTAGCTCAATTGTTAATTTTAAATCAGATTGATAGCTTTTTGTTAACCAAAGGTATTAAGGGATATGGGCCAAAGGCAGGTATATGCAGCTAGGTCACAGATGAGCCATAATCTCATTGAATCGTCGAACATGCTCGAGCGGCTGAATGGCCTACTCCTGTTCCTATGTACCAAACTTCACGGCAAACGAGCCAAAGGTGGGCAGCGGAAAAGTTACATGGACACCCTCAAAGTGCAACAACCCCACTGATGCCTGGGAGTCCCTGGCCAAAGACCTCCCTAAGTGGAGGAAGTGCATCCGGGAGTGCGCTGAGCACCTAGAGTCTCGTCGACGAGAGCATGCAGAAATCAAGCGCAGGCAGTGGAAAGAGCGTGCGGCGAACCAGTCCCACCCACCCCTTCCCTCAACGACTATCTGTCCCACCTATGACAAAGACTGTAGTTCTCGTATTGGACTGTACAGCCACCTAAGAACTCATGTTAAGAGTGGAAGCAAGTCTTTCTCGATTCCGAGGGATTGCCTATGATGTTGATGATGGAGGACTGTTCTCAACCGTGGCGCCCTATTTGACCCCAAGCTCAACTTATGACCCCACATCTTCTCAAAAAACAAAGCCCATCTGCTTTCATCTCCACAACATTGCTGCCTCTACCCCTACCTCAACCTAGCTGCTGCAGAAATCCTGATCCATGGCTTTCGTCACCGCCAGACTCAAGTATTCCAATTTAAGAAGTTTGGACTTTCTGGTGCCTGCACTCAAGACCAAGTAAAGCCGATACAGCTGCAACTGTTAGGACGACGCTCACCTTGGAACAGTGAGATGGATAAAGGAATGAACTTGAAACCCTGGATAGCAAGTTGAATACATGCCAAAGGAGCATAATTTGGTTAAAGTATGGCAAATGAAGGATAACTTATGTACAGCCAATACAAATCAAGACAAATTTACAGGTAGACTAATTGGGTTCGATAGCCTACTGAGAAATGGATCCAAATACCAGTGAAGCAAGTATCATGGATTTTGTTATTACTCCAAACTGCCTTGAGAAAGACTGTACTTTTGAAGGACACTGATTGCAAACAATGACAGATAAACAAGGTTAAAGAAAGGACAGCTATCTGATGGACCTTGGGAACTAGGTGCAACACCAGCTGTTCTGCCCAGCAACAAACTTGGGAAAAAATAAAGCACGTGTTTACAATTATTTTTAGGAAACCACGAGTAGTCAATGAAGAAGTCGTCGACGAAGAATCAACCTGCTTATCCCTTCTGAAACAGAGAAACTGATGACTGAGTTTTGAGTTGCACTCCCCTGAATACGGTTGGAAGGCTACTTTACCTAGAAAACTGTCGTGTCTTAACGTCAATAAAATTATTTAGAGTGTCTGAAACCATTCCGAAGTGTTTCAATCTCGCTTGAGACCAGTAAAAAGAATTAAACCCTACACAACACTCTCGAGTGATCTCGCATCATCCACTCTAAGCTGCGGCTGAACCAAAACTCTGCTGCCATACCCTATCCCGCACCAAGTGCCGCTCATCACCTCTGTTCTCAAGGTCACCCAATGGCTCAAGGTCACCCAATGGCTCAAAGTTAAAATTCTCATCCATATGCTTAAATCTCTTAATGGCCTCACCATTCCCTCTCATGTAACCTCCTCCAGCCCTGAAATCCTCCTAACCCCAAACTCTCTGTTCCACTTGACTCTGGCCTCTTTTGCATCTCCCCATGCGTTCTACCTTTGGCAGCCATCGCTCCGGCCACCTAAACTCCATGATCCAGAATTCACCTCCGAACCTTCCACCTCTCACTCCTTAAAACATACCTCTGGCCTAGCTGTTGGGTCACCCGTCCTGATGACACCTCTGAAGCAATCATGGAACGCTTTCCTACACTAAAGTTATTGTTGTGCCTATGGAGGCCTTAGCCCCCCAAATAGAAATTACAACATGGAAACAGGCCATTCAGTCCAACTAGTCCATGTTGGCATTTATCCTTAACAGAAGCAATAGTCCTAACCACATGTCCTCTTTCTGTTTCCATAATCCTTTTATTTTCCTTTCCTTCAATCACCTACCTTAAATGTTGAGGTGGTCTATGCTCCAATTACTAACTCTGGTAATGTCATCATCACCATCATAGGCGGTCCCTCAAACAAGGATGACTTGCTGCCACACCAAAAAGGAATGAGTTCACAGATGTTTCAATGAAGGACCCGATATTCCAGTCCTGAACTCCAATTGAAGGGGTGGAAGATGCTTGTGCGTGGATTTAAAAAAAAAAAACATGTGGTGGTCATTGCACATCAGCCACCACATGGGCTTGACAGAGCGCAGCCTTTATCCAGTGAACAGGGTTAACCAGGGTGACTAAAGACCTGTTCTGCTGCAGGGACCTAGTGCGCACACATATCGCAGTGTGGACTGGCCCGTGCTGCCCCTGGGCCCTCGGCTCTTCTGGGCCCCGTACCCTCATTTGCCACACCTCTCATCGCTCCTCCGCCACAAACATTCGCCGCACCTCGGCCACGATCTCGCATCGTTCCTCCGCACCAAACATTCCGCCGAACCTCCGCCATGATCACTCGCCGAATCTCAGCCACGATCTCTCCTAGTTCCTCCACCTCAAATCACTCACCACACCTCCACCCTGACCTTCTCGCTCCTCGCCAATGTTCCTGCCCACACTCCAAATGGCAATCCGAGTTTTGATGACGTCACCCAGTCGCCCACCTCAAAATCATCGCGCACTTGGAACGGCTCGTGCTGGAAGTGGTCGAGGTATGCTCTTTTATAGCCCGATCTGCGAAGGTGTTCTCTCGCAGGTCAGGGGGCCGCGATGTTCAATGTTCAATGTATGCCACAGCTCACAATGCCCTGTGCAAGAAGGTTTCTCTTGCTCTCGGTCCTAAATCGACACGCATTTTAATTCATGTCCCCTTGATCTCTGGAAATGCTCTGTTTCTATCTACTCTATTCCGCCCCTTCATAATTTTAAACACATCAGATCACCGTGTAATCTCCTCGGTTCTAACAAAAACAACCCTAATTTTCTTGTCTTTCTATTTCCTCATACCAGACAGCATCCTAGTGAATCTGCACTGTATCCTCTCCATGCCTTCCTATAGTTGGAGCCAAAAACTGCACACAGTGCTCCAACTATGATCCTAAGGCTTGATATAGATTTAGCTCAACTTTTATATTTTACACTTCTTGCCTTAAAACTTAGTTATTCCATGAACTTTTTTTTTTTAAAAACAGCCTTATCCACTTTTAATGTCTTGTGACAAATTCTTCTGCTCTTTCACATCACCCAGCTGTTCCCCAAAATATACCACTTAACACGCACTGACATTGAATTCTATCCATTTGCCCATTCCGCTATCTTAACAATTTCCCCTTGCAGCTGCATTTGGTGCTCAGAATTATTTAATGTGCCTCCTACTTTGTTTGGACACTACTCCCTCTAGCCCTATATCCAAATCATTTATGTACACAGTTAACAGAAGCGGTCACAAAGCAGAACCCCGTGAGACATTGCTCCCCATTTCCAATGACTTCACACAGGTTGCTCAATTTTTAAAAAGCCTACCGTCATGTATGTTTTCTCATCATTCAAAATACATTTTTGCTTCAACAAAAGCAGTGATCCAGATTTGAGCGAACCCCACAAAGGGTTAAATATTCTTCAAAACCTTCAGATGCTGAAGTTAGAACCAATATTTCAATATCTTACAAAAGATGAATATTAAGTGCACATTAAGTTAACTATTCAGGGATATAAAGCTGCGTGAGGCAACAGTTATAATGCAGGAATTCTATTACCACCCATTGATAAAAGAGGAAAATATTTAAAACTGAGGAAAATAAAACAAAATAGTTATAAAATCAAAAATCAGTCACCTTACTTGATCAAATCTACCAGGTTTAAAGGAGGGCTAGATACATCAGTGCCATACCCAAATCTTGTCGTCGCTTTTTCCCCACTAAACCAAGTTACCCAGGCAGCCGTACTTTTACATCAGGAATAGCAAGCCACCACCAAATACACTGCCCGACATGCTCTTCCCTGCATTTGCATTATACTGAAACCAATACTCTTCTCACCATCGCCTATTCCAGTTGATTCTTTCCAAAAATGTAAAAACTGTAGAACAATCTACAGGGTTTTAAAAAGCAATGCTTGGCTTCATCCAACCACTACTAGATGTACCTATTTTTTCGCTCCTACTCTTATCAATCCTTTGTCTTTCACCTCGGATTCTCAATTAAAAAAGGAATTCTACCAGAACTCCTGGTTGTTCAGTCAGAAAATAATGCAACTTCAAGAACTTTAAATAATTCTTACATACCCATACTTGTATGCTGAACTCCATTTCCTGTTTATTTTATCTGGTTTTATTTCTCAATTCTACTTTAGAATATTTAAATAATCAGTATTCTTAAAATAGTTAGAGAACTGTACTTGGTTCTGTCTTTAAAATTTCTCCTCAATAAAATCTTTTTTGAATAAGCTGAGTGACTTCTGCCAACGAACCGGAAGCTACCAGAAGCTGCGCAGAATTCTGCACATAACTGTCAGGTCTCAAATTTAAAAAATAATGTTCACAACAGACTGAGGAACGGAGAAGCTCTCTGGCTTCCCGGCTTTTGCACCAGCCCACCCCCTTCCCAGCTTTCTGACTCGCCCGCTCCCTTCACAGCTTTTATTGTTCGAATCAGTCTGTTATTTTTTTCACTTTAAATCACGCACATGCACTGCAACATAGTCATACAGCACAGGAGGCCGCCATTCGGCCCATCTTGGCTGCACCCCCTGCTCTTTGAAATAACTATCCTGCAAGTTCCTTCCCCCTGCTCTTTCACCCTTACCTTGCAAATTTTTCCTTTCCAAGTATTTATCCAATTCCTTTTTGAAAGTTACTATTGAATCTGCTTCCACCACCCTTTCAGGCAGTGCATTCCAGATCACAACAACTCGCTGTATAAAAAAAAATTATCTCCCTTCCGCGTCTGTTGCCAATTATCTTAAATCTGTGCCCTCTGGATAGTGACCGTCCTGCAAGTCGAAACAATTTTTCTTTATTTAATCTATCAAACCCCTTCATAATTTTAACACCTTTATTTAATTTCCCCTTAACCTTCCCTGCTTTAACGAGAACAATCCCAGCTTCTCTAGCGTCTGCACATAAATGAAGTCTCATCCCTGGTATCATTCTAGTAAATTTCCTCTGCACCCTCTCCAAGGCCTTGACATCCTTCTTAAAGAGCAGTGCTCATAATTGGACACAATATCCCAGCTGTGGCCTAACCAGTGATTTATAAATGTTTAGCACAAGTTCCCTGCTTTTGTACTCTATGTAGCTAGCCCGTATGCTTTTATAAAAGCCTCATCAACTTATTCTACCACCTTCAAAGATTTGTGCATGTGAACCCCCAAGTCTCTGTTCCTACACCCCCTTTTAAAATTGTACAGTTTAGTTTATATTGCCTCTCCTCATTCTTATTTGATCTAACTCAAAGCCATCCTTTCAAACCAACTGAGGATATCTTAGGACAATGAAAACATGTCTTCAAGATACAGATTGCAATCCATATTACATAATTTCAAACACAAGGGAAAAATCTAACTAACAAAAACATGAACAGTTTCAAGAAAATTATTTTCTATGACTCTTGCATGATTGGGTAGCAATAATGTGCATGCATCAATGGAGCTCATTCTTAATATAGAAACATAGAAAATAGGTGCAGGAGTAGGCCATTCGGCCCTTCAAGCCTGCACCACCATTCAATAAGATCATGGCTGATCATTCATCTCAGTACCCCTTTCCTGCTTTCTCTCCATACCCCTTGATCCCTTTGGCCATAAGGGCCATATCTAACTCCCTCTTGAATATATCCAATGAACTGGCATCAACAACTCTCTGCAGTAGGGAATTCCACAGGTCAACAACTTTGAGTGAAGAAGTTTCTCCTCATCTCAGTCCTAAATGGCTTACCCCTTATCCTTAGACTATGTCCCCTGGTTGTGGACTTCCCCAACATCAGGAACATTCTTCCTGCATCTAACCTGTCCAGTCACGTCAGAATTTTATATGTTACTATGAGATCCCCTCTCATCCTTTTAAATTCCAGTGAATGCAGGCCCAGTCGATCCAGTCTCTCCTCATATGTCAGTCCTGTCATCCCAGGAATCAGTCTGGTGAACCTTCGCTGCACTCCCTCAATAGCAAGAACGCCTTTCCTCAGATTAGGAGACCAAAAGTGAACACAATATTCTGGGCGAGGCCTCACTAAGGCCCTGTACAACTGCAGTAAGATCTCCCTGCTCCTACACTCAAATCCCCTAGCTATGAAGGCCAACATACCATTTGTTTTCTTCACCGCCTGCTATACCTGCATGCCAACTTTCAATGACTGATGTGCCATGACGCCCAGGTCTTGTTGCACCTCCCCTTTTCCTAATCTGTCGCCATTCAGATAATATTCTGCCTTCGTGTTTTTGTCACCAAAGTGGATAACCTCACATTTATCCACATTATACTGTTTCTGCCATGTGTTTGCCCACTCACCTAACCTGTCCACGTCACCCTGCAGCCTCTTAGCGTCCTCCTCACAGCTCACACCACCACCCAGCTTAGTGTCATCTGCAAACTTGGAGATACTACACTCAATTCCTTCATCTAAATCATTAATGTATATTGTAAATAGCTCGGGTCCCAGCACTGAGCCCTGCGGCACTCCACTAGTCACTGCCTGCCATTCTGAAAAGGACCCGTTTATCCCGATTCTCTGCTACCTGTCTGCCAAGCAGTTCTCTATCCACGTCAGTACATTACCCCCAATACCATGTGCTTTAAATTTTGCACACCAATCTCGTGTGGGATCTTGTCAAAAGCCTTTTAAAAGTCCAAATATAACACAGATGCACAAGCATAATCTTAAGCATTACAATGACAAATATATTAGTACAGTATCCATAAATTATCCCTCATTGCAAGTTGCGTGTGGAACGTCCCCTGATGTAAAAATTGCAAATAAGTGTTCTCTCTTCCTAATGCTTGGGATTAGATAACAATTCAGTAGAAAACCTACCCCTATAAGTACAGGTTGTACTTCTCCAGTCCGGCACCCTTGAGACCTGACCAGAAAATTTTCTAGACCACGGGAGGTCACGCCGACCCTAGCGCTGTCAGCAGTATCCTAGACTTACTGGGTGCTGCTGACAACAACCTGGCCACGTTCTGCGCATGCGCTACACAGAAGCCTACTGCGCAGCATTTCTCGGATCCAGCTTCAGCGCTTCAGTCAGCCGCCACGCTCCTCACTCTCTCTCCACGCCGACCCGACCAAGGAGGGAACACCGGAGGCAGCGGGGAGAAGAGGAGCAGCCAGCCCCACGACACAACGTGGGCCGCGACCCCCCCCCCACCGGGAATGATGCTCTACCAGGGATGTTGCTGGACCAAAGAGTCCCGGACCGGAGAGGTATAGTGCAACACATCCATATTATCACAATTTAACAATGATGTTAAATCAGTCAGTAAAATAACTTTTGGATTTTAATGGGAAAGAATTTACTTTTATTTTTTAAAGTACTGAAACAGCTTGAAATGCATTTTATTTATGAACAACTATCTGATCGATTGTAAAATGCTGCCATGTCTTCAAAAGCAATCAGATCCATGATGCCAAGTCATTAATGAAGAAAGCATCACTTACCGATTCATCCAAGGCATAACGTAGACAGCCATGTTCATATAACACAAAGAATCTGCGCTGCCATTTCTAAAGGTTGGAGAAGAAGAGCAGAGAAGAATTATAAACTGAACACCTGCAACAGTTTGCTTCAACACTTCCATTTGAATCATTTTCCATGGGAAACTATTTTGTATACCCAAGATATACAAACAATAAAGCTCATAACTTCAGTTTGAGTCATGTTAAATATCCTGATCTGATCTTTGCTGTTTTGTGAAGGTGCTTCCCCAGAAAATTCATTCTGGGCTGTAAAAGCCGATTAATTCCATTTGCCTTGCAGCAGATAACCAAGCCCATCAGCCAGCGCATAAGGCCCAAGACAAGATGATAAATACACCCTAGAAATAGAAAGTCTCACTCATGAGAAAAGAAAGTCAGCAAGTCACAGAAGGGAACTCATTAGGATCAGAAAATTTTTTGTTGACAACTATCTGAATGATTCCCTTGAAATACACTCAGAACTATTGCCTTATACTTAATATCTTAGGGCTGAAACGGCGCGGACCTACCGTTTTCCAAGTCTTCTGGCCGCCGCAATGGATGGGGCGGCCCATCCGGAGAAATTCAGCTCCTCAAACTTTTTTTTCCATGCGGAACGGAGGTGGCCTCATCATGGGGGCAGAGCGGAGTGGGCGTCACTAGCGGGGCGGAAGTGGCGGAGGGACGGAGTCTCCTCAGTCATCAGCGCCGTGCCGATGATGTCATCGCGCTGGCTCGTCAACACATCTCTCATCTTCAGTTGAAGGGGAGAGCCACTTCGAGCTCTGCATCTTTTTCGGTTAGGTCCACTGGGACACCAGGGACAGGGTGCCAAGCTGCCTGTTGATAGCCTGGCCGAACCCAGGGGCATAATCGCTGGCCCAACCTGGCAGTTGGATGACAAAAAAAAAAAAAAAATGGTGGCGCTGTCCCTTTAAGGGCAGCCGCACAGCCAACCAACAAGGCCCAACAAGGAGTGCACCGACACAAAAAGCTGTCAGGGAACCGAGCGACAGCTGGGAGACTTTTGCAGGTGAATTTCTCCCCCCCACCCACCCCTCCAGGGAGGCTCCATTGCGGTCCGTGCTCTGATGTCTTTAAATGCATCTACAGGAGCGGGACGGATCACACCGCAGCAAAAAGTCCCGAGGTGATTTTAGCGAGCTCCGGCCAGGCCGCCACAAGTCGACGACCATTCGACATCGCCCCGTGGCCGCTGCATTCGGGCACTTGTCTTTTGCATTTATAAAATAATTCTTTCAAAAATGTGTGGAGAAATAATGGACAAGAAATATCCCTTCTACTTGTATAGCTTCATTATTACAAAGTAATACCAAGTAGTTTATTTGTTAATAAAATTCCTCATTTAAAATCAGCTTCAACTGTTATAGAAATTAAATCATCTCATTCCTGGCTGGGACAAACCATCATGTAATAATTGAGAATGGAATAAATTCCTAACGTGTGTGTAACAAATTCTTCTAATCGTATCTAGTTAAAATCTACATATCTTTTGCATATAGTGAAAGAATTCCATGACTTTATAAAAATATGACAGACATTTTTCACCTCACTCCATTTCCTGAAAATTATGGAATGTTACAGAACTCGTCATTTGACCCAGCCTGCACCAATACTTTTCTCAATGAATCACCTAGTTTAATCTGGCGGGCGGCAGATCGACGGAAGGTTAGGAAAAAGCATCAAAATGGCAGTTTACAGACATCAGGCATGGGCGAGCAGGACAATGCGACATGGGCGGAACCCTTCCACATCAAGTACCTGCCGGGCTGAACCTCGACGGTAGATGGCCGATTCTGGAGGAATCGCCCAGAAAACGACTATTTCTGGCAGGACCTCGGCGGCTGCGGGAAAGTTAGCTTGCAGGTAATGCAAGCAATATGGAAGGCAAAAGGCATGTTATCTTTTATTGTAAGGGGATTGGAGTACAATTGTACAGAGCCTTGAAGAGACCACACCTGGAGTCTCCTTATCTAAGGATATACTTGTCTTGGAGGCGATGGAACGAAGGTTCATTAGACTGATTCCTGGGTGAGAGTTCTTGTCTTATGATGAGAGGTTGTGTAGAATGGGCCTATACTCTCTGGAGTTTAGAAGAATGAGAGGCGATCTCAGTGAAACATGCAAGATTCGGAGGGGGATTGACAAGGTCGATGCAGAGAGGATGTTTCCACTCGTGGGGAATCTAGAACTAGGGGGCATAGTTTCAGAATAAAGGGTCGCCCAATTAAAACTGAGATGAGGAGGAATTTCTTCTCTGAGGGTTGTAAATCTGTGGAATTATCTGCCCCAGTGAACTGTGGATGCTGAGTCTCAATAGATTCACCGCCGAGATAACTAGATTTTTGGAGTCTAGGGGAATCAAGGGATATGGAGATTGGGCGGGAAAGTGGAGTTGAGGTCGATGATCAGCCATGATCTTATTGAATGGCAGAGCAGGCTCGATGGGCCGTGGGGCCTATGCCTGCTCCTATTTCTTGTGTGCTTATGTTCTTAGGTGGTTGCAGAAGATCTCATGGCATATTCGAAAAAGAACAGGGGACTTCCATGTCCTGGCCAATATCACAAACAAATGATCTGTTTGTGGGATCTTGCAGGCTAACGAGACAGCCGATTTGCACACAACATTACAACATTGACTACATTTCAAAAGTACTTCAATAGTTGTGAAGCGTTTTGAGGCGACCCGAGGTCACAAAACGCATCATCTAGATTCAAATTCTTGCTTCTAATGCAAACTGGCCCACAAATCAAAACAAACGTTTGGTTCTGGTTTTCTAGCCAGGCCCTTAGTACACTGCAGGTCCACTGGTTTATAAGATAACATACTCAACAATGCATCGTGCAATTACATGTTCTATCACTGTTGTGAGATGCAATGCAAGGCAATCGCTATACATACCAAAATATTAACCATTCAGTTGGAATCAGCATCATCAATCCAAAGTGTACATTCCACTTTTGACACAACTGGAGCAATTCTGAAAGTTTGGGCACAAGAAGGTAGTATAACCAACGTATTACGTTAGTTTGTCTACGCTAGCTTGTGGTGTCCAGAAAGCAGAACATATCCATCATCATAGGCAGTCCCTCGGAATCGAGAAAGACTTGCTTCCACTCCAAAAGTGAGGTCTTAGGTGACTTAACAGTCCAATATGAGACCCACAGTCCGTGTCACTGGTGGGACAGACAGTCGTTGAGGGAAAGGGTGGTTGGGACTGGTTTGCCGCACGCTCTTTCCGCTGCCTGCGCTTGGTTTCTGCATGCTCTCGGCGATGAGACTCGAGGTGCTCAGCACACTCCCGGATGCACTTCCTTCACTTAAGGCGGTCTTTGGCCAGGGACTCCCAGGTGTTGGTGGGGTTGTTGCATTTTATCAAGGAGGCTTTGAAGGTGTCCTTGAAATGTTTCCTCTTCCCACCTTTGGCTGGTTTGCCGTGCCTCAGAACTCCTTCACGGCAATCGAGAACATATACACTTGCACAAGAATTCACATTTTGTTCCAGTTATATTTGCCCAACTTTTATAAAACAGATTTAACCACATTCATAGACCTATCCATTCTTCTATGTATCTGGAGCATGTATTGATATGCTGATGTCATGTATAGTTTGAAAATATTAGAATATAAACAAGAAGTTTAAGTCGAAATTAGCAAAATTGACCAAAAGCTTGGTCAAAGAGATATGTTTTAAGGAGCGTCTTGAAGGAAGAAAGAGGGGTAGTGAGGCGGAGAGGTTTAGGCAGGGAGTTCCAGAGCTTGGGCCTAGACACCAATGATTGAGCAATTATAATCAGGGATACTCAAGAAGGCAGAATTAGAGTGCAGTATTACACATGCGCCTAATTAGAGGCGATCAGTCAGCATATTACTCGCCAGAAAGATCGTCCTTCCAGGACACAGATCCAAAGATTGAGAAACCTGTTTGAGAATGAGATCTAAAGTCCTAATACAAAAAAAAGTTCTAAAACTATGGACCCAAGTTTCCACATGATTCGCGCCTGATTTTTAGGAGCAACTGGTGGAGAACGGACTATTTTAGAAATCGCAATTCTCCACATTTTTTTTCCTGCAGTTCTAGTCAGGTAGAACAGTTCTAGTTTAGAACAGAATTTTTTCTTCAAAAGGGGGCGTGTCCGGCCACTGACGCCTGATTTGAAAGTTTCCACAGTGAAAATGTACTCCAAACTAAAGTAGAATGGAGCCAGAGAAGATTTTTGTAGAACTGAAAAAACCTGTTCTACACATTAAAAAATCAGGCGCAGGTTACAAATTAGGCGTCCAGAACGAGGTGGGGAGGGGGGGAAGGGAACTCATTAAATTCGACAATAAATCCTTATTTATACTTCTACAAATATTATACAAATAAATCCAACCTGAATAAACATTTATAAGCCAAGAAAAGATTAAATAAACCATCTTCCTACCTGTGTGAAAGTGCTTCAGCCAGGGAGAATTCTGCAGCCGTTCGTGCCGCTGAGCGGGAGGGGAGGGGGGGGGGGGAAGAGAGAGAGAGAGAGAGAGAGAGAGAGGGGGAGGGAGAGAGATGGGGATGGGGGGGAGGGAGAGAGAGGGGGGAGGGGGGGAGGGAGGGAGAGAGAGGGGAGGGAGAGAGAGAGAGGGAGCGGGTGTCGGGTCTGGTCGGGAGCAGGAGCTGGCCGTGGGAGGAGCCTCATTCACGCAGCCCCAGTGAGGCCATTGGGCCAGGGCTAGGGGCTGCGTGCTTCGGGCCCCTCCCACACAGTTCGGCGCCTGGAGCTACTGTACTTGCGTGCCGACTGTAGCGCGCATGTGCAGAGGTCCCGGCACTGCTCCGCCCCCCCACAGCTCGTGCTGGCTGTGCCGAGGGCCACAGGACCTGTAAGTAGGTGGAGGATACCGAGGATTTTTTTAGGCGCCGTTTTAGGCACGAAAAACGGGCGCCCAGCTCGGAGGGGCCCCCGTTTTTTTTCTTGTGGAAACTTGGGCCCTATGAAACTCTCCTTTTATCATGCATCTAAATAACTGTTATTTCAGACTCAACCAGCAAAGCAGCAAAACAGTCAAATGCCACACTTAACCTTAAAAGTATATTCACAAAGCGAGTGCAAAACAGTGTAACGTGCTCCTTTGTCATATAAAAGATTTTTTAAGTTTTAACTTCTTAAATCATGAAAGTGATGGAAGACTGGTACAGGGTATTACCAAAACCAAAGCTGTTCAAATGATATGCATAAAAATGGAGGAAGGGTTCTCCATGGCTCGACATGTCAATCTCAAAAATTGCAATGCTAAGCCCCGGACACTAGAAGATTTCCAAGTTTGACTCCTAATCAACTCTGAGCATGTTCTTCTCAGCTGCAGAGATGGTGAAGGAAGTTTAAAGAGGAAAGTCTGAAGTATTCTTCCTGATATGTGGACAGGCTCAGACACTGCCTCCACGCAGCTGACATTGACTGGCTAGGTTTACAAATGAAGGATGGCAACTTGGACAGTTCCTATGGAACCAAATGCCGCATAAGTCACTACCTTCGGGTGCGGTAGGGAAGAATGATGAAAAAAAATTCGAAAACATGCAGCTGTATCACAAGATATTTAATAATCAGACAGAACAAGTTCTATCTCCGAAGGGTCATTAGTATCAATGTAGCATAATCTCACAACTGATAGGTCATCAGTGTATGGTTGAGCAGTGCACCATAATGGAGAACATTTTGTAAAAGTACATCTGATGCTAGAAGTTTTTTGCGAATTAGCTTTCAGCACAGATTTTACTAGTGATTTATTTCCAGAGTTCTACCAAAACACAAGAGCATAATAGTGTAGCAATTACGGGGTCAAGTTTCGGCCTGAGTTGCTCCTGTTTTTTTGGAGCAACTAGTTTAGAATGGAGTATCTTATAAATTGAAATTCTTGGCCTTTAGTTTGCTCCAGTTTGAGTGAGTTAGAACAGTTTAATTTTAGAACAGATTTTTTTTCTCAAAAAAGGGGCATGCCCGGCCACTTACAACTGTTTTGAAAGTTTAGGCAGCAAAAACTTACTCCAAACTAACTTAGAATGGAGTAAGCATAGATTTTTGTACGCTCAGAAAAACCTTAGAAAATCAGGCGTAGGTTACAAATCAGGCGTAGGGAACGAGGGGGGGGGGGGGAAGGGGGGTTTACAAAGATTAAACATTTCACTTTTACAAATAAAGAGCCATCATCAATAATAAATGATAAATAAATCAATAAATAAATCAATCCAAATAAATTAAAAAATTTAAAAATCACAATCAATAAAAAAATATTTCTACTCACCTACTGCAGCACCAGGGAGAAGGGGGGAAAGAGAAGATGATTGGGGGGGGGGGGGGGAGGGAGGAGAGAAGATGATATGGGGGGGAAGGAGAGAAGATGATATGGGGGGGGGGGGAGGAGAGAAGATGATATGGGGGGGAGGAGAGAAGATGATATGGGGGGGAGGAGAGAAGATGATATGGGGGGAGGAGAGATGATGATATGGGGGGGAGGAGAGATGATGATATGGGGGGGAGGAGAGATGATGATATGGGGGGGAAGGAGAGAAGATGATATGGGGGGGAAGGAGAGAAGATGATATGGGGGGGAAGGAGAGATGATGATGGGGGGGAGGAGAGATGATGATGGGGGGGAGGAGAGATGATGATGGGGGGGAGGAGAGATGATGATGGGGGGGGAGGAGAGATGATGATGGGGGGGGAGGAGAGATGATGATGGGGGGGGAGGAGAGATGATGATGGGGGGGAGGAGAGATGATGATGGGGGGGGAGGAGAGATGATGATGGGGGGGGAGGAGAGATGATGATGGGGGGGGAGGAGAGATGATGATGGGGGGGGAGGAGAGATGATGATGGGGGGGGAGGAGAGATGATGATGGGGGGGGAGGAGAGATGATGATGGGGGGGGAGGAGAGATGATGATGGGGGGGGGGGGAGGAGAGATGATGATGGGGGGGGGGAGGAGAGATGATGATGGGGGGGGGGGAGGAGAGATGATGATGGGGGGGGGGGAGGAGAGATGATGATGGGGGGGGGGGAGGAGAGATGATGATGGGGGGAGGAGAGATGATGATGGGGGGGGAGGAGAGATGATGATGGGGGGGGAGGAGAGATGATGATGGGGGGGGAGGAGAGATGATGATGGGGGGGGAGGAGAGATGATGATGGGGGGGGAGGAGAGATGATGATGGGGGGGGGGAGGAGAGATGATGATGGGGGGGGGGGAGGAGAGATGATGATGGGGGGGGGGGAGGAGAGATGATGATGGGGGGGGGGGAGGAGAGATGATGATGGGGGGGAGGAGAGATGATGATGGGGGGGGGAGGAGAGAAGATGATGGGGGGGGAGGAGAGAAGATGATGGGGGGGGAGGAGAGAAGATGATGGGGGGGGGAGGAGAGAAGATGATATGGGGGGGAGGAGAGAAGATGATGGGGGGGGGGGAGAGAAGATGATGGGGGGGAGGAGAGAAGATAATGGGGGGGAGGAGAGAAGATAATGGGGGGGAGGAGAGAAGATAATGGGGGGAGGAGAGAAGATGATGGGGGGGAGGAGAGAAGATGATGGGGGGGATGATGGGGGGGTAGGAGAGAAGATGATGGGGGGAGGAGAGAAGATGATGGGGGGGGGGGGAGCGGAGAGATGATGGGGGGGGGGGGGGGGGGGGAGGGGGAAAGAAGAGAGAAGACGACGAAGAAGCCCTGCACGTAGCCGATGCCGGGCTGCCGCCGCCTCTTCGGGCGGGGCCCACCCCAGCGAGATGCGGGCGGGCCCCGCTGATGACAACGACGACACCGACTGCCAGGAGGTCTTCGGGCGGGGCCCGCCCCAAGCAAGAGGCCAGGCGGGCAGGCCCCGCTGCTGAGGTAAAATGCGCAGACCACTCGGCCGGGGATAGGGGCGACGTCCCTTCAGCCTGGGATAGGGTCACCGCCCCGGAGACAACACGCCGGCAGCTACTGCACACGCGCGCAGCTGCCGTCACTGTTTTCTGCGCAGGGCTGTAGCTCCACCCCCAGCAGCTCCTGCTGCGCAGCGACGAGGTGGAATTGGGCCTACAGCTATCGGAGAATCGCGAGATAAGTATTCGGTGCAATTTTTGTTCTATAAATTAGGCGAGCCTCTCCGATGTGCGCCGTTCCTGCGGGCGGCCGAAACTTGACCCCTACGGTACTGGACTACCAATCCAGAGGTAGAGTTCAAACCCCATCATAGCAAGCTGTAGAACCCAATTCAATACATCTGGGAAAATGACTACTAAAGATGCCATTTAGTTTTTAAAAACCCAATGGTTCACTGGTGTCTTCAGGAAGCGGAAGCAATTAGTAACCTAGTTTGGCTTACATGTGTCTCTCGATGGTAAATAAAGTAGCCTAACAAGCCACTCAGTTGCAGAACAATTGCATAAGAGGATGGACTTAATTGGTGACCACCCAGGCATAATATTAGGGAGAGACTTGAGCAATCCCAGCCGAAATTGATCCAACAAAGTCCTCTTCGGTAACATTTGAGGACTGGTGCCTCCAAGATGAGAGAGCTGACCCAAAGACTAGTCAAACAAGAGGCTTGATACTCGTCAGGCAACACCGCAGACTCCTCAAAAAATATCCTTGGGTATGTGCCGTTGGACTGAGAGAACAGGCCTATATTGGGTGAGGGTGCAAAGGTACACAGTATGCAGAGGTATGCAGGCATGGCCCTTCAGAACCCATGATGCCTTCTGGATCCAAGTCTAACAAGGCTCAAAAACCTCATTACTGCCCCTGCCTGCAATGAATCCTTCATGTTGAACACCACTTGGAGGAAGCAATGAAGAAGCAAAGGCATCCATGAGGAAATATGGACCATCACAGCTTTTTAAAAAAAACATTCTTGGGATGTGGGCATTTCTGGAAAGACTGGCATTTATTGTCTATCCCTAGTTTCCCTTGAGAACATGGTAGTGAGTGCCTTCTTGATTTGCTGCAGCCTGTGTGGTGACAGTGCTCGCACTACACTGTTAGGTAGGGTGTTCCAGGACAATGAAGTAACAGCGATGGTTAGGATGATATGTGACTTGGATGTGGTGATGTCATCTGCTGTCCTTATCCTTCTAGGTGATAGAGGTCTCAGGTTTGGGAAGTCATGTTAAAGAAGCCTTGGCGAGATGCTACAGTGCTTCCTGTAGATCCCCACCTCATCATCATAGGCAGTCCTTCAGAATCGAGGAAGACTTGCTTCCACTCCTGAAGTGAGTTCTTTGGTGGCTGAACATTCCAATATGAGAGCCACAGACCCTGTCACAGGTGGGACAGATAGTAGTTGAGGGAAGGGATGGGTGGGGCGGGTTTGCCGCACACTCTTTCCGCTGCCTGCGCTCGTTTCTGCACGCTCTCGGTGTTGAGACTCGAAGTGCTCAACGTCCTCCCGGATGCACTCTCTCCACTTAGGGCGGTCTTTGGCCAGGGACTCCCAGGTGTCAGTGGGGATGTCACACTTTATCAGGGAGGCTTTGAGGGTATCCTTGTAACGTTTCCGCTGCCCATCTTTGGCTCGTTTGCTGTGAAGGAGCTCCGCATAGAGCATTTGCTTAGGGAATCTTGTGTCTAGCATGCGAACTATATGGCCTGCCCAGCGAAGCTGATCAAGTGTGGTCAGTGCTTCAATGCTGGTGATGTTAGCCTGGACGAGGACACTGATGTTGATGCACAAGAACATCAGTGTCCTCGTCCAGGCTAACATGACTTCCCAAACCCGAGACCTCTATCACCTAGAAGGATAAGGACAGCAGATGACATCACCACATCCATGTCACATATCATCCTAACTATCGCTGTTACTTCATTGTCCTGGAACTCCCTACCTAACAGTGTAGTGCGAGCACTGTCACCACACAGGCTGCAGCAAATCAAGAAGGCACTCACTACCATGTTCTCAAGGGAAACTAGGGATAGACAATAAATGCCAGTCTTTCCAGAAATGCCCACATCCCAAGAATGTTTTTTTTTAAAAAGCTGTGATTTGCAGGATCTTGCGGAGACATCGTTGGTGATACATCTCCAGCGACTTGAGGTGCCCTCAAATCTACCACCAAGCTCATGGTCTACAGGGCTGTAGTAATAGCCACCTTCCTGTATGGATCAGAGGCATGGACGATGTACAGAAGACACCTGTCGATAGAATACATTCAAGACATGGTAACCCATGGTGGAGGATGTGGTTGTTTCAGCTAATAGCTGATGTGGTCAATTGGACTGCTTTGCCCTGGATGGTATTGAGCTTCAAGTGTTGTTGCAGTTGCATCCAGGCAAGTGCACAGTATTCCATCCCACTCTGGACTTCCCAAAGCCTTTCCATCTGCAAGTCTCCAGTCAAGAGGTGAGCCATTTGCAATAGAATATCCAGCCTCTGACTTGCTCTAGTTGCCATGGCATTTATATAACTAGAAGCTCAACTGGACCACTCATTGACGATCCCCAAAATATTGATGTGGGAGAGTCAACAATGGTAATGCCATCCTAATGATTTGGATGAAGGGATCTAGTGTAATGTAGCCAAATTTGCTGATGATACAAAGATGGGTAGGAAAGCAAGTTGTGACGAGGACACAGAAAATCTGCAAAGGGATATAGACAGGCTAAGTGAGTGGACAAAAATTTGGCAGATGGAGCATAATGTGGGAAAGTGTGAGGTTATCCACTTTGGCAGAAAAAAGAAAAATATTTAAATGGAGAAAAATTACAAAGTGCTGCAGTACAGAGGGACCTGGGGGGTCCTTGTGCATGAAACACAAAAAGTTAATATGCAGGTACAGCAAGTAATCAGGAAGGCAAATGGAATGTTGGCCTTTATTGCAAGGGGGATGGAGTATAAAAGCAGAGAAGTCTTGCTACAACTGTACAGGATATTGGTGAGACCACACCTAGCGTACAGTTTTGATCTCCTTATTTGAGGGATATACTTGTATTGGAGGCAGTTCAGAGAAGGTACATTCAGTTGATTCCCGAGATGAAGGGGTTGACTTATGAAAAAATGTTGAGCAATTTGGGCCTATACTCTTTGGAGTTCAGAAGAATGAGATGTGATCTTATTGAGACATATAAGATAATGATGGGGCTCGACAAGGTAGATGCAGAGAGGATGTTTCCACTCATGTGGGAATCTAGAACTAGGGGGCATAGTTTTAGAATAAGAGGTCGCCCATTTAAAACAGAGATGAGGAGGAATTTCTTCTCTCAAAAGGGTTGTAAATCTGTCGAATTCTCTGCCCTAGAGAGCTGTGGAGAAGGCTGGGTCATTGAATATATTTAATGCAGAGAGATTCAGATTTTTGAGCGATAAGGGAGTCAAGGGTTGTGGGGAACAGGCAGAGAAGTGGAGCTGAGCCCATGATCAGATCAGCCATGATCTTATTGAATGGTGGAGTAGGCTCAAGGGCCAAATGGCCTACTCCTGCTTCTTATGTTCTTATGAATATTATGGGGAGGTGGTTAGGCTCTCTCTTGTTGAAGATGGTCATTACCTGGCACTTGTGTGGTGCAAATGTCACTTGCTACTTATCAAGAAGCCTGCATGTTGTCCAGATCTTGCAACACAAGAAAGAAAATAGGAACAGGAATAGGCCATTCAGCCCCTTGAGCCACCATTCAAATAGATCACTGCTGATCTGCAGCTTAACTCCATTTACCACCTTGGTTCTGTAACTCTCAACACCCTTGGCTAACAAAAATTTAGCAATCTCAGTTTTGAAATGTTCAATTGACCGAGCCACAGCTTTTGTGTGCGTGTGTGTGTGTGTGTGTGTGTGTGTGTGTGTGTGTGTGTGTGTGTGGGGGGGGGAGGGGGGAGGGGAAAGAGGGAAGAGAAAGAGAAGTGTTCCAAATGTCCACTCCCCTTTGTGTGAAGAAGTGTTTTCTGACATCACCCCTGACTGGCCTAGCTCTAATTTTAAGGTTATGCCCCCTTGTTCTGGTCTGTCCCACCAAAGGAAATACTTGCTCTCGATCTACCCTATCAACTCCTTTGATCATCTCAATTAGATGACACCTTAATCTTCTATATACCTTAGCTAATTTAACCCTTTTAGCTCTGGTATCATTCTGGTGAATCTGCACTACACTCCCTTCAAGGTGCAGTACCCAGAACTGAATGGAGTCTAAATAGATGGAGTCTAAATAGAGCTCTGTACAGCTTTAACATAATTTCCACATCCTTTGTATTCTAGCCCTCAAGATAAAGGCCAACATTCCATTCGCCTTTTTAATTATTTTTTATACTTGTCCACTAGCTTTTAATGATTTCTGTACTTGGACCTCGAAATATCTCTGCTCATCCACAGTTCCTAGCTTCTCGCCATTTAGAAAATACTTTGATCTATCTTTCTTAGGTCTAAAGTGGATGACCTCACACTTTCCTACATTGAACTCCATTCTGCCACTGTTTTGCCCACTCACATTCTATCAATATCGTGTTGCAACTTTCTGCTCCCATCTACACAATTTGCTGTGCCACCTAACTTAGTGCAGCAAGCAAACTTGGATATACAACTCTATTCCTTCAGACAAGAAATGTATAAATATGGTGAAAAGGCGAGACTCCAGTACAGATCCCTGGGACACACCACTCGGCACATCCTGTCAATTATATTACATACCAATTATCCCTACTCTGTGCTACCTACCTCCTAAACAATTCCCTATCCAAGCCAACAGGTTGTCTCCAATTTCATGTGCTCTCATTCTTGTAAACAGTTTCTTATGTAGAATCTTGTTGAATGCCTTCTAGAATTCCATATAAATAACATCCATAAACACTCCCTTATCTACCATATACAAATTACAGCACTGAAACAGGCCAGTCGGCCCAAAAGATCCATGCCGATATTCATGCTCCACTCAAGCTTCCTCACACCCTACTTCATCTCCTACATCATATCCTTCCATTCCTTTCTTCTTGTGTTTATCTAGCTTCCCCTTAAATGCAGCTGTGCTATTTACTTCAACCACTCCTTATGGTAGCGTGTTTTACATTTTCACCACTCTGAGTACAGAAGTTTCTCATCACTGACTATCTTAATATTTAAGACCCATAATTTTGGTCTCCCCCACAAGTGGAAACATCTTTTCTACATGTCTTCTCCAGCCTCAGTCTGTTCAGTCTTTTCTGATAGTTCTAACATCTCAGTTCTGGTACCATCCTTGCACCTTCTTCAGTGCCTCGATATCCCATTTGTAATATGGAGACCAGGTGAGCCCTTTTTATTTGCATTTTTTACGCCCTGGATAAAATGTAAATGTTCTTTTCTTCGATCTTCAATGCCGAGGAAATTAGTAATTACTGAAAACCTTGTCGTTCTTTATAGGCAAGATCCCTTTACCTTGTGACCCCTGTAAATATCCCACTGAACTAACTCATACATACTCCTTAGATCTGCCCATACCCCGCCCCAACACCCTCGTGTACCCTGCTTAGACCCCCTACACCCTCAGTTAGCCTGCTTACACCCAGTTAACACTCACGCACCCTCCTTAGACCCTGTACAAGCTCGCACACCTTCCTTTAATGCCATTCGCACTGGTCTACCATTCTTAAACCCCATACACTGTTGTGCACTTTATTTAGACCCCATGCGCTCTTGGCTACCCCGAACAATCCCGTACACCCTCTGCTACCCTCGTACACACTTCTTAAATAATGGAGTGACATTGGCAGTTTTCCAATCCAAGGTAACAATTTCTGAATCAAGAGAGTTTGAACTGCTTCATTATCTGAGGAATTGCGAACGGAGCTCAACACCTATCATCAGCCCAACTTCTGACCTTGTGATGGAGGAAAGGTTATTGATGAAGCAGCGGAAGATGGTTCGGCCGAGGACACTGCCTTAGCAACTTCTGCAGTGATGCCCTGGGACGGAGATGATTGGCATTCAACAATCACAACCACCTTCCTGTGTGTCAGGTATGACTCCAGCCACCGGAAAGTTATCCCCTTGATCCTCATTGTTTTCAGTTTTACTAGGGCTCTTTGGTGCCACCCTCAGTTGAATGCTACCTTGATGTCACTCTTGTCTCACCTCTGAAATTCAGGTCGTGTCCATATTTGGACTATGGATGTACTGAGGTCTGGAGCAGAGTGCTCGTGGTGGAACTTAAACAGAGCATCAGCGAGTAAGTTATTGATCAGTAAGTGCTCTTTGATAGCACTAATGACAATTCCATCCATCACTTTGCTGATAATTGGGAGTAGGCTGATAGGGTAGTAAATGGCCCGGTTGGATTTTGTGGACAGGGCATACCTGGACAATTTTCCATATTGTCAGGTAGATGCCAGTATTGTAGCTGTAGTGGAACAGCATATCTAGGGACCCAGCTAGCTCTGACGCACAGGTGTCAAGTGCCAGAGCTGGGTTATTGTTAGAGCCCATAGTCTTTGCCATGTCCACTCAAGAAATTTGAAACCCCAACATATCAAATTAAGAATACTTGCAAATACAGATTAAAACAATTTTTTTTTTAAATCTAGTACCACTCGAAGTTATACACATAGGAGGCTAAATTTCAAAGAGTACATTTTTTTTTAAAAAGAGAGTTGGAAACTTACCCTAGATCTCTGCATTGGATTTTCAAAATCGGTGCCTTCGGGTGCCAAACACAACCAGCCTCCGTAGATGGCTTTAGCCTATAATCAAAAGCAGCAAAACAAACCATTATGAACATTTCTCCAACCTAAATTTTACAACATGGAGAGATTTAATTAACTTATTCATCATGAACAAACCTGATTAACAATCTATATTAGCCAAACATAAATTTAAAAAATGCAAAGAAATGAGATTATGAACACTGCTTACGTTACAATACACAAAATGAATGCTTTTTCAGCCGAGACAGACCAAGTTATGATGTTCACCTAGTCAAGCAGTCACACGTTCACTGTCCAAGCTCACGTGATCAGTTGGGAAGGTGCCTGAGGCCGCTCAGCACCAAAAGAAACATACTTTGACATGAGACTTAAGCATAGTCACTTACATATAGATGAAAGTGGCCACTTAGTTGATTTTAGTTTATCCTCCACAAAGACCCTAGAATTACCCCCATCCTGGTAGTCAACGGTGCTAAGATTTTTACTCTTCAACTTTAACTAGAAGTCCATTTCATGTGTTGAACCCACAGAAGAACTTTGTGACATTAGTCCTAAATTTCCCTTTCACTAGTTTGAACCACTCCTCCGGATCCTACTTCCACAGATTAATACTTTTTTCCATGCAGTTTGATACCTTGCGTACTTCTACAAGGTCAGTTCTCAACTGTCTGCATTAAAGGTTGAAAAGCCAAGTTCCTCCAGTCTTTCCTCAAAATTCAATCCTCTGATTGCTAGAGACCAACCTTCTTTGAACTGGTAGCAGTACTTGCATATCTCCCTTGTGTCTCATCTGTTTTGTTATCTTCTTTGAAACATGTTGGCCCATTCCCAATCTACTGGGACCTCCCCAGTGTTTACCAACTCCCTCAATTACTGTTCATGCATTACAAATCTCCTCCCTCGTCTCTTAGCTTTCTAGGATAAATACGATGTATCCTAGCGAATCCATTTGTTTTAAGTCTCTATAGCTATTTAGGACTTCCATCTCATTTATATTGAAGTTGTCAATTCTACTTGGCATATAGCTACTTAAGGATTGTGTGTTGTTCATGTCTTCATGGGAAAGGAGCAGGGGAATGAGACTAATTGGATAGCTCTACAAAAGAGCTGGCACAATGAGGCAAATGGCATCCTTCTGTGCAGTATCATTCAATAATGTTTCTATGATTCATCTCTGCTGAAAGTGAAGAAAAATAACCCTTTAGATTATAAAACTTCTATTTAAAAAAAATATCAGTTTTTTTTCCAGACACTTCATAGCACATTGCATAAATATGTAAAAAGGATATTAGATCCTTTTACAAGACTACTAGATTATAGAATCTTTTTCAAAGAAAAAAAATCTTTATTTGGCACAATTACTATCCTGATTACAGGGTAATTTGATCAATTTTTGTTAACTTGCATTGGCATTAATTTAAAACATTATAATTGCACAATCACTAATGTTGGATCAACAGTCCAACCAGTGAAAATAATTTAGGAATGAGCTAGAAACAAACATTCCACAATACTGCATTATGGATTTACTCTTAAAGGGTCATTATATCTTGGGAGTTAATGCCTTTGCCTGTTGCTTTTAAAGAAAGATATTTTTGTTAGACTAGTCAATACAGGTCACACTTAAAATAGGAGAAATATCAGGTGCACATAAATTTTAAATAAGCACAGCCATGCAAAATTTATCAATTTTGATGGCATGGCTATTTTGTATTGTTGAAGTTTACTATTAAACGGCTATTTAAACTGGGCTCTCCAAGGTCATCAGATTTTTGTATCTGTTGATTTACTAACATTGTTACTTTTTTTAAACTCAGCAAAGACCAGGGATGATTAAACATTATTCCTTCCTGGTGTGTATGGCTTAGTTATTGACTGGATAAACTCAGATCTGTGGAGGTTTTGGACTCTCTGTTTTCATGCACACAAATCTTTGAAGGTAGCAGGATAAGCTGAGAAGGCGGTTAAAAAAGCATATGGAATCCTTGGCTTTGTTGATAGAGGAATCGAGTACAAAAGCAAGGAAGTTATGCTAATCCTTTATAAAAACACAGGCTAGGCCTCAGCTGGAGTAATGTGTTCAATTCTGAGCACCACACTTTAGGACAGAAGTCATGGCCTTGGAGAAGGTGCAGAAGAGACTTTCTACAATGACATCAAGGATGATGAACATCAGTTATGTGGCACGAGACTGGAAAAGCTGAGGTTGTTCTCAAAGCAGAGGAAATTTAGAAAGGTGTTCAAAATCATGAATGGTTTTGATGGAGTAAAGAAGAAGAAAGTGTGTCCAGTGGCAGAAGGGCCAGTAACTAGAAGACACAGATTTAAGGTGACTGGCAAAAGAACCAGAGGTGACAGTAGGAGACTCATTTTTTATAAACACAGCGAATTGTTGTGATCTGGAAAGCATTGCCTGAAAGGGTGGTGAAAGCAGATTCAATGGTAAAATTGAGAATTAGATAAATACTTGAAGGGAAAAAAATGACAAGGCTATGGAGAAAGAGCAGGGTAGTGGGATTAATTGAATAGCTCTACCAAAGAGCCAGCACATGCACGATGAGCCGAAGGGTCGTCTTCTGTGCTGTATGATTCTATTTGCAAGTTTCCTTTTTTTTAATATAAACAGAGAAAAATAATCTACTAGTCAATCAATTTGAAAGTTATAAAATGGTTAGCTTCCAGAATCAATTAGTTTGGCCAGTCATTTACTCTTAGCTGGAAAATAATGGTACTAGCCCATAATATTAAAAAGAGCCACAGTGGTAGCATAATCACCTGAGTCAGAAGGTTGCAGATTCAAGTCCCATTCCAAAGCTGGAGCACAAACTCTAGGTTGACACTCCAGTGCAGTACTGAGGGAACGCTGCATTGTCAAAGGTGCTATCTTTCAGAGGAGATGTTAAACCAAGGCCATGTCTGCCCTCTCGGAGCAATGTAAAAGATCCCATTGCACTATTTCTAAGAAGAGCAAGGAGGTCCTCCTTGGTGTCCTGGCCAATATTTAATCCTCATCCAACACCACTAAAACAGATTATCTGGTCTTTATCACATTGCTGTTTGCGGGGCCTTGCAGTGTGCAAATTTCACTGCTGCATTTCAAAAAAAATACTTTATTGGCTGCAAGGAGCTTTGGGATCCTTTCTGGTCATGAAAGGCAAGATCTTCCTTTACATATTTTTATGATATCCCTTAATCCTGTGTTTATTTAATACATTCGATTAATATTTTAAAATGAGGTCTGGTGTGACGTTCTACCGTTTTCGAAGAAAGCACAAGATAAATTCCAGTCGCTTGAAAATAATTGAAGATTTTCTGTTTTGCCACCATGGGGGCATCTCAAGGCTAACAAATACACTCCCCAAAGATATACTTTCTCCAGAGTGATCCAGAGATGCAAGAGCCAGTTTAATTTAGAGTACAGGTAAAAAAGATCAAAAACTCAACAGCTAAATTGAAACGTTAAATATTTTAATGGCGGAGGGGGAAGAGTGAGAGGGGAGCAGAGACAGAGAAAAGAGAGGGGAGGGAGGGAAAGAGAGAGAGAGAGAGAAGAGAGAAAAGAGAAGAGAGAAAAGAGAGCACACACACTGGAGTAGGAGAGAGAGAGCGCGAGACACACACACACACAGAGCAACACACACTAGGGGAGGGAGAGCCAGGGCGAGGGGGACGCAGAGCCAGAGATATAGAGCTAAAGAAGATTGGGTGGGGCAAGGCCATGTTGGAATTTATAAGGCAAAGAAAAGTGGGGCAGGGAACCGAGGTAGATCAATGAGGATGGGAGTAAAGGACAAGTTGCACTGAGTGCAGGACAGGATATGAGTTGCAGAAGTTTGGACATAGTTTATGGAAGGTGGAGGATGGGAGGAAGGCAGAGAGAGTATTTGGGTAGTCGAGTCTGGAAGTGATTTCCTGCTTGATTTGTTTGAATGATGTGATATGCAATAATACTAATCTCTTTCCTCTACTTGTATATATATTTTTTGCAACCAATTATAAAATCTTGTTCACAAAAAAAAAGTAATGCAACCATTGTTTCACAAAGCACAAGGCAATCTTGCTTCACCCTCCCCATTCCGCACCTCCCCTCACCAGCACCTATTAGCAGAAATGGGCTCAAATTTCGTTTTGGCAGAAAATCACATTCAACCTTTGTTTTCTCACCCGCAAATTGACAAAGTGCCAATTTCAGCCACCTAGTGAACACCAACAGTATGGCTAACCAACAGGAAGAAAAATAAGGTGGTGGAAGTAATTAAAAAAACAGCAGGATATTTCACCTTAAGTCACACTGCTTTACCTACTGGGCACAGATGAACCCTGGCCAAGTTATTTACTTGTCCATCCTCCTTTCTGCAATTAGATAAAATGATCAACTATAGTAAAATACTATTTTTATATTTATAATTTCCTGGCCCACACAGTTTAGCTAAAATCATTGCTAGATATTGATAATTAACAGTTAGTGGGTGTAAAATTATGTAAAATTCTGTAAAATCAGATTAGAATAAAACATGAGTAATTTTTCTTGGGCCCACACATCGGGCCCAAATTTGGCCAGTAGAGATTTCTGGCGTACTCGCCAGAGGTGCGGTAATTTTGTAGAACTCCAAGGGCGCCAAAAATCTTCGGGCAAGTTTGGCCGCTCCCCAGCCTCTCCTCGATGATGGCGTAGAGTTGCAACTGGATTTGGAGGCGGAGCCACGTCCCGGTGCTGAAAACAGTGCCAGGACCTCTGCACATGCGTGCTAGAGTGCGCGTGCATGCACTTTAGCTCCTCGACCCCAGAATATGTGAGTGTGCGCTGCAGGCTGTGTGGGAGGGGCCGAAGCGTGCCACCTCTAGCCCTGGCCAAATAGGCTCTCATTGGCAGCCCGCTGCCTTCCCGGGCCGTGTTTTGGTAGGACTTCTATTTTTTTTTTTAATTTGTTATTGATTGATTGATTGCTTATTACTTTGGTTTTGGTGCTTTAGGTGCAGCGTTCCTTCTATTTTTTTATTTGTTATTGAATGCTTATTTTTGTGCTTTGTTTGGTGCTTTAGAATGCGCTGATTTCTTAACTCTACGCAAGGGTTTTCTGTTCGGCCACATACGCTGGCCTAAGTTGGTTTGGAGCAACTATTAACTGGCTTAAATGGCCAGAACAGGCATAGGTGGCTGGTAACAACCCCTTTTGAAAAAAAAACTAAACAAAAAAAGAACCTAACTAACTCACTTACACTGGTGCAAATTAAATGTGCAGAATGGGGATTTTTAAGATACTCCATGTCTTGAGAAGCAACGACAGGGATAGTGGATGCATTGGTTGTAATTTACCAAATTCCCTGGATTCTGGGGAGGTCCCAGCAGATTGGAAAACTGCAAATGTAACGCCCCTATTTAAAAAAGGAGGCAGACAAAAAGCAGGAAACTATAGACCAGTTAGTCTAATATCTGTGGTTGGGAAAATGTTGGAGTCCATTATTAAAGAAGCAGTAGCAAGACATTTAGAAAAGCAAAATTTAGTCAGGCAGAGTCAGCATGGATTTATGAAGAGGAAGTCATGTTTGACAAATTTGCTAGAATTCTTCGAGGATGTAATGAACAGGATGGATAAAGGGGAACCAGTGGATGTAGTGTATTTGGACTTCCAGAAGGCATTTGGACATATAAAAGGTTACTGTACAAAATAAAAGATCACGGTGTTGGGGGTAATATATTAGCATGGATAGAGGATTGGCTAACAAACAGAAAACAGAGAGTAGGGATAAATGGTTCATTCTTGGGTTGGCAATCAGTAACCAGGGTACCGCAGGGATCCGTGCTGGGACCCCAACTATTTACAATCTATATTAATGACTTGGAGGAAGGAACTGAGTGTAACATAGCCAAGTTTGCCGACGATACAAAGATGGGGGGGAAAGCAGTATGTGAGGAGGACACATAAAATCTGCAAAAGGACACAGAAAGGCTAAGTGAGTGAGCAAAAATTTGGCAGATGGAGTATAATGTTGGAAAGTGTGAGGTCATGCACTTTGGCAGAAAAAAAATCGAGCAAGTTATTATTTAAATGGAGAAAGATTGCAAAGTGCTGCAGTACAGCAGGACCTGGGGGTACTTGTGCATGAAACACAAAAGGTTAGTATGCAGGTACAGCAAGTGATCAGGAAGGCCAATGGAATCTTGGCCTTTTTTTCCAAAGGGGATGGAGTATAAAAGCAGGGAAGTCTTGCTACAGTTGTACAGGATATTGGGGAGGCCACACCTGGAATACTGCGTGCAGTTTTGGTTTCATATTTACGAAAGGATATACTTGCTTTGAAGGCAGTTCAGAGAAGGTTCACAAGGTTGATTCAGAGATGAGGGGGTTGACTTATGAGGAAAGGTTGAGTAGGTTGGACCTCTACTCATTGGAATTCAGAAGAATGAGAGGTGATCTTATCGAAACGTATAAGATTATGAGGGGGCTTGACAAGATGGATGCAGAGAAGATATTTCCGCTGATGGGGGAGACTAGAACTTGAGGGCATAATCTTAGAATAAGGGGCCGCCCATTTTAAACAGATGAGGAGAAATTTCTTCTGAGGATTGTGGATCTGTGGAATTCGCTGCCTCAGAGAGCTGTGGAAGCTGGGACACTGAATAAATTTAAGACAGAAATAGACAGTTTCTTAAATGATAAGGGAATAAGCGGTTATGGAGAGCGGGCAGGGAAGTGGACCCGAGTCCATGGTCGGATCAGCCATGATCGTATTAAATGGCGGAGCAGGCTCGAGGGGCCGTATGGTCTTCTCCTGCTCCTATTTCTTATGTTCTTATGTTATCAAGTTGCTCCAAATAAAACAGAGCAACTCCTGACCAAATTTGGGCCCATAATTTGGAATAATACCTATCACCAATATTTTAAATGCAAAGGATTCAAAGTAGATAGGCCAAAAATCAACTGGATGGAGATTCTGGGAATTTTACAAATTTCTATAATAATTTTGAATTTTCTTTTTCTGAAACAAAATTTTAAAAATGCTAACTCGAGTATCGGCTTGATCTTTTCCGGAAACACAACTCCCCATAAAACTTGGCCCCAGTCATACGGATCACAGAAGTCCAAAGAGCTTGATCTGATCAAGCACATCAACTTCTTGCATTAAGAAAGCCAACCAAAAATAAGCTGTTTTAAGAATTCCCACCCAAAGTACATTTAAAAAGCAATTTTCCTTCAAATAGAATTAGTTCTGAGTATTAAACCCACAAACAGAAGAACCAAAATTAAGATTATCAATACACTGTTTACGCAGCAGTAGTTCCAAGAGTTGCAGGATTGTCTAATACTTCGTGGAACTACTGCTGCGTAAACAGTGTATTGATATTCTTGCTTTATAAAACTTGATTTCCAAGTTGTACTATTAAAATAAAGTTTCAGATTCTAACAAGCTTAAAGGCAGTCGAAATCTCATAGTCCCAACTGGTCTAAACCTCTGCACAATTTTGGAACTGCGACCTATTGAGGTTGAAAAATGGAATCCTGTTGGCACAATGTAGTTGCTTTTAGAAGCTTGGGATCATCTATACCACATCTGAATAGGCATGTCACTAGTTGTAACAGAGGAACATGCTCCTGTCATCCATCAGCTTGACAACAACTGTACATTAACCACAAAGGCATTTCAAGACTTGTTTCAAGCAATCATAAATTACAGTTTGAGACGCTTTAGGAAACAAGTATTAACTTGAAGGATGTATTCACATGCATTGGTAATGTAACTGCGCAGAGCAGAGAGGATTTTTAAATTTAAGAAAGTCTTTGTGCACAACATGGTGAAATGTCTGAATGAAATGAGGATAAGAGTCAATGTTCTTGATTTTTTTTTGAATACCCAAGAAAATCTGTTTCTTTCATGGTGTTAATGCAGAAGATACTTCTGAATGGACAACGGTCATTCACAAATACTTGTTAACTTGTTACAGGCAACGACATCAGTAATCACAACCACAAACTTCAACTGATTCATCATGACAGGAAGCAAAGAGTAGGAATAAATGGGTCCCTGTCAAAATGGCAGGCAGTGACTAGTGGGGTACCGCAAGGCTCAGTGCTGGGACCCCGGCTATTTACAATATACATTAATGATTTAGACGAAGGAAGTGAATGTAACATCTCCAAATTTGCAGATGACACTAACTGGGTGGCGGTGTGAGCTATGAGGAGGACGCCAAGAGGCTGCAGGATGACTTGGACAGGTTAGGTGAGTGGGCAAATAAATACATGGCAGATGAAGTATAATGTAGATAAATGTGAGGTTATCTACTTTGGTGGCAAAACAGGAAGGCAGATTATTATCTGAATGGTGACAGATTAGGAAAATGGGAGGTGCAACGAGCCCTGGGTGCCATGGTACATCAGTCATTGAAAGTTGGCATGCAGGTACAGCAGGCAGTGAAGGCGGCAAATGGCATGTTGGCCTTCATAGCAAGAGGATTTGAGTATAGGAGCAGGGAGGTCTTACTGCAGTTGTACAGGCCCTTGGTGAGGCCATACCTTGAATAGTGTGTACAGTTTTGGTCTCCTAATCTGAGGAAGGACATTCTTGCTATTGAGGGAGTGCAGCGAAGGTTCACCAGACTGATTCCAGGGATGGTAGGACTGACATATGAAGAAAAACTGGATCGACTAGGCTTATAGTCACTGGAATTTAGAAGAATGAGAAGGGATCTCATTCTGACGGGACTGGACAGGTTAGATGCAGGAAGAATGTACCCGATGTTGGGGAAGTCCAGAACCAGGGGTCAGAGTCGAAGGGTAAAGGGTAAGCCATTTAGGACCGAGATGAGGAGAAACTTTTTCACTCAGAATTGTGAACCTGTGGAATTCTCTACCACAGAAAGTTGTTGAGGCTAGTTTTGTTAGATATATTCAAAATGGAGTTAGATGTGACCCTTACGGCTAAAGGGGTATGGAGAAAAAGCAGGAATGGGGTACTGAAGTTGCCTGATCAGCCATGATCATATTAAATGGTGGTGCAGGATCGAAGGGCCAAATGGCCTACTCCTGCATCTATTTTCTATGTCTGTTTTCTATGACCCCTGAAAGTGCTAATTCTTGGTACAAATTCTTATGCATTATTGTTTAATGATATTTATACACAAGGCTACATATAAAAAATAAAAATGTAATATGCTGGTGTCTGCAATGCTAGGGAATCTTTGGACATTAAATGCTAATAGCAAAGGAATGGGCAGTTAGCCTGAGAATAGTGCAGTAATGCATAGAAACTGAAGTGATGTCATATAATTTAAGTTACTTTTATATAACACCCAGAACTTGCAAGAATATTCTTATTGCAGTTCTAGTATAGTGCAGCTAGTTTTCCTCTAAACCAGATGCAATGTGTGCAGGCTACCAGTGACATTCTGACAAATGTGGATGCACAAAGCAGTGAAGTCTGGACTACTTTAACATGCTGCTGAAACAACAGTGATATTATTGGCCCCAAGAAGGCGTCTCAGTAGTTGGGAAGATCGAGTTTGAAAACAACATGGGCCTTCCAGGCTGTTAGTCTTATCAAATCTATCTAGATACAGAAGCAAAATACTGTGGGGAAAAAAAACAGAAAATGCTGGAAATACTCTGCAGGTCAGGCAGCATCTGTGGAGAGAGAAACAGAGTTAATGTTTCAGGTCGATGACCCTTCGTCAGAACTGGAAAAAGTTAGAGATGTAACAGATTTTTAAGCAAGTATTGGAGCAGGGAAAGGGGGGAGGGGAGGAAAGAACAAAAGGGAAGGTCTGTGATTGGGTGGAAGGCAGAAAAGATTAAAAGACAAAAGAGATGATGATACAAGGCAAAAGGAGATGGTAATGGGACAAGTTAAGAAACAAAAGATGATTCTAGATGAGGGAATGGTAGGAATCATCAACAGCTGCTGTGTGAAGAAAAATATGGGCAGAGGTTATGGTCTGAAATTGTTGAACTCAATATTGAGTCCAGAAAGCTGTAAAATGCTTAATCGAAAGACGAGGTGCTGTTTCTCAAGCTTATGTTGAGCTTCGTTGGAACAGTGCAAGAGGCCAAGGACAGAGAGATCAGAGTGGGAGTGGAGCGGAGAATTAAAGCGACAGGGGTCACGCTTACAGATTGAACGGAGGTGATCCATAAAGTGATCACCCAATCTGCGGTTAGTCTCTCCAATGTAAAGGAAACCACTTATTCTGATGTCGCTGCTGGTTTCGTGAGACCCACGCTATGGGAGCCAATGGGTGCGCAGCAATATAAAAGCAGCTTTAAAAACATTTATTCTGCAATCTCACTTTCCTCGTCCCCTTCCATTTAAAATGTTAGAAATTTGGACTTTTGCCAATCTTGGTTAGACATAAATTCTATGGGCCCAAGTTTCCACATGATTTGCGCCTGATTTTTAGGAGCAACTGGTGGAGAACGGACTATCTTAGAAATCGCAATTCTCCACATTTTTTTTCCTGCAGTTCTAGTCAGGTAGAACAGTTCTACTTTGGAACAGAATTTTTTCTTCAAAAGGGGGCGTGTCCAGCCACTGACGCCTGATTTCAAAGTTTCACAATGAAAACGTACTCCAAACTAACTTAGAATGGAGCAAGTGAAGATTTTTGTAGAACTGAAAAAACCTGTTCTACACATTGAAAAATCAGGCACAGGGAACGAGGGGGGGGGGGGAAGGGAAGTCATTAAATTCTACAATAAATCCTTAGTTATACTTATACAAATATTATACAAATAAATCCAACCTGAATAAACATTTATAAGCAAAGAAAAGATTAAATAAACCATGTTCCTACCTGTGTGAAAGTTCTTCAGGCAGGCCTTTAAGAAGCGGTTTGCCGTCGGGACAGAAGGCTGAACGGGCCGGGCCCGAGATTTCGGGTAGGGCTCGTCCCCAGCACCAGAGGTAGGTGGCGTCAGGTCGGGTCGGGGGAGAGGGAGGTCAGGTCGGGTCGGGGGAGAGGGAGGTCAGGTCGGGTCGGGGGAGAGGGAGGTCAGGTCGGGTCGGGGGAGAGGGAGGTCAGGTCGGGTCGGGGGAGAGGGAGGTCAGGTCGGGTCGGGGGAGAGGGAGGTCAGGTCGGGTCGGGGGAGAGGGAGGTCAGGTCGGGTCGGGGGAGAGGGAGGTCAGGTCGGGTCGGGGGAGAGGGAGGTCAGGTCGGGTCGGGGGAGAGGGAGGTCAGGTCGGGGAGAGGGAGAGGGAGGTCAGGTCGGGGAGAGGGAGAGGGAGGTCAGGTCGGGGAGAGGGAGAGGGAGGTCAGGTCGGGGAGAGGGAGAGGGAGGTCAGGTCAGGTCGGGGAGAGGGAGAGGGAGGTCAGGTCGGGGAGAGGGAGAGGGAGGTCAGGTCGGGGAGAGGGAGAGGGAGGTCAGGTCGGGGAGAGGGAGAGGGAGGTCAGGTCGGGGAGAGGGAGAGGGAGGTCAGGTCGGGGAGAGGGAGAGGGAGAGGGAGGTCGGGGAGAGGGAGAGGGAGAGGGAGGTCGGGGAGAGGGAGAGGGAGGTCAGGTCGGGGAGAGGGAGAGGGAGGTCAGGTCGGGGAGAGGGAGAGGGAGGTCAGGTCGGGGAGAGGGAGAGGGAGAGGGAGGTCAGGTCGGGGAGAGGGAGAGGGAGAGGGAGGTCAGGTCGGGGAGAGGGAGAGGGAGAGGGAGGTCAGGTCGGGGAGAGGGAGAGGGAGAGGGAGGTCAGGTCGGGGAGAGGGAGAGGGAGGTCAGGTCGGGGAGAGGGAGAGGGAGAGGGAGAGGGAGGTCAGGTCGGGGAGAGGGAGAGGGAGGTCAGGTCGGGGGGAGGGAGAGGGAGGTCAGGTCGGGGAGAGGGAGAGGGAGGTCAGGTCGGGGAGAGGGAGAGGGAGGTCAGGTCGGGGAGAGGGAGAGGGAGGTCAGGTCGGGGAGAGGGAGAGGGAGGTCAGGTCGGGGAGAGGGAGAGGGAGGTCAGGTCGGGGAGAGGGAGAGGGAGGTCAGGTCGGGGAGAGGGAGAGGGAGGTCAGCTCGGGGAGAGGGAGAGGGAGGTCAGGTCGGGGAGAGGGAGAGGGAGGTCAGGTCGGGGAGAGGGAGAGGGAGGTCAGGTCGGGGAGAGGGAGAGGGAGGTCAGGTCGGGGAGAGGGAGAGGGAGGTCAGGTCGGGGAGAGGGAGAGGGAGGTCAGGTCGGGGAGAGGGAGAGGGAGGTCAGGTCGGGGAGAGGGAGAGGGAGGTCAGGTCGGGGAGAGGGAGAGGGAGGTCAGGTCGGGGAGAGGGAGAGGGAGGTCAGGTCGGGGAGAGGGAGAGGGAGGTCAGGTCGGGGAGAGGGAGGTCAGGTCGGGGAGAGGGAGGTCAGGTCGGGGAGAGGGAGGTCAGGTCGGGGAGAGGGAGGTCAGGTCGGGGAGGGGGAGGTCAGGTCGGGGAGGGGGAGGTCAGGTCGGGGAGGGGGAGGTCAGGTCGGATCCAGTCCGGGGGCGAGAGCAGAGTCGGGTGGGAGCGGGAGCGGCAGACGCAGACGAGTCCGGTCCGGTCGGGGGGGGGGGGGGGGTGGAAGCAGGAGCGGTAGCGACAGGCGGGTCAAGTCGGGGGAGCGGGAGTCGGCAGGAGCTGGCCATGGGAGGAGCCTTATTCACGCAGCGCCAGTGAGGCCATTCGGCCAGAGCTAGGGGCTGCGTGCTTCGGGCCCCTCCCACACAGTTTCGGGCGCCTGGAGCTACTGCACTTGCGTGCCCACTGTAGCGCGCATGTGCAGAGCTCCCGGCACTGTTTTTGGCGCAGGGTCCTAGCACCGCCCCCTACAGCTCCTGCTGCGCCGCGCCGAGGGCCAGTGGACCTGCAGGGAGGTGGAGAATACGGAGGGTTTTTTTTAGACGCACTTTGTGGCGCGAAAAACGGGCGCCCAGCTCGGAGGGGCGCCCATTTTTTATCGTGTGGAAACTTGGGCCCTAAGTGTTGTCAATAACATTTCAGTAAAGGGTAATGGTGGGTGGGTGAAATTTCGATGTTCTATCTGTGAGAAAAACATCTATCAGTACAAACTATAGTTTTCTTTCCCCCGTTCCAAATTTGGTTCATGACTGGAGAGCATTTTGGGCAATTTAGCACCAGTGAAGTCCTGGTGCTTACAATACTATCTATCACTGATGGTGACAGCAGCATTGGGAGCAATTTGAGCGCACAAATTAAGAGCATCACACAAGAGGCATATTAACATTAAGGTGTTCTGGTTGAAATACATTTTTTTTCTCTATTCTGTATTGGTATCACTACACTATGCGATAACACTAATATAAGCACATACATAATTGATGTGTACAGAATATCTAGCTTTCAGAAAGATTTAAATCATCTTCGCACCAAAATCTACTAGCTCTTCACCATGAAGTTAGTTTATTTATTTCAAATGAGAAAAGCAACACTGAGATTAAGGGGTACGCTAGTGTAGTGGTTCTGTTACTGGACTAGTAATCCAGAAGTCTGGACTAATTTTCCAGATACACCAGTTCAAATCCCACCACGGCAGCTGGGGAATTTAAATTTAGTTAATGGCTAAAATTCAGTTAAAAGCTAAAATCAGTAATGGTGACCATGAAACTGCCGGATTGTCAGAAAAACCCATCTCATTCACTAATGTCCCTTAAGGAAGGAAATCTGCCATCCTTACCTGGTCTGACTCCAGACCCACAATGTGGTTGACTCTTAACTGCCCTCTGAATTGGCGGCTCACCACCACCTTCTCAAGGGCAATTAGTGATGGGCAATAAATGCCGGCTTTGCCAGTGACGCACATATCCCAGGAACAAATAAAAAGATAAAGCTTGCCTTATTACTCCTTGTTCTCACAATTCTCTTCTTTCATCCCACCTACCAAGCCTTAGTTAATTTCTAGAATCTCCTAAAAATTTAACTAAAGGATAAAGAGGAATCTACTTGAACAAGATTTAATGCATGCTGAAATAGGCCCCTTAACATACGAGTGAGGGATCACAGTGTTTTGTACATACACAGTATTAATAAAAGAATACCTCGGGAAGGAGTTAAAACAATCAAATTTAGGTGCCATCATACCAGCTTAGAAATTCTATGGTACTATTGTGGCACTGAGTGTACTCTAGGTACAGCACTAGTAATACGAGATTACAAATACAATTGCTGACCAATCAGGAGTTTTAAAATATATGCACAATATACACATAACTATCACTTTGAAAATTCTTATCTGACTTGTTAAACAGAATATCTGTGATTAGGGAAATTTGGGCATCAACCCCAGAGCTCTTTCAAAAAAAAATTACAACTTTGTTATCTCTCGTGATTAAACCAGGAGTTTTGTGTTACAGTCGCAAAGCATTCCGGGACTTCTGTGTACTTGAGCCAAGGAAAAACTATGCAACATTATCTGGTGACAAAAGGATAACGAGCTTATCAAAGTAATGAATGACTGCTACCAGCTAAGACTTTGAAACTTGTTTTTACTGTGAGGATGAAGTTAAACAAAAGCCAAGAGACCAATATCCATGAGATGGTTTCTGGTATTTACACTACCAAATCCAACTCCCATATTACAGTAACAGAATTGTAGACCATCAGGATAAGAGACTCAAACTTGTAGTGCAAACCACCAGGAGCAAGCTGACAGATGCCAGTCTCTCAGAATCCAACATAAAAGTGCCACGATAAATCAGCTGAAGAAGCTTGATATTGAAGGAGTGAGTGTTCAATATAAAAGGAGTGTTCTGTGTAATCAAGAGTGGCTTAGAGCCTGGAGGATGCCTTTTAAAGGTATTAGAGAGAAACAGGAAAGCAGCAGGAATCACCACGTGGAAGACATAGTTAAGGCATTTTCCCTGAGAGCTGAGGCTAGCATTGCATAAAACCTGGCGACAAATACTTTTGAAAAAAAAACAGAAGGGTCCCTCGGCCCTGTTCTGACTACTCTGCTAACCACCCAACTTCCCTTACTGAACCCCACGTTAACTGATATAGTTAACAGCCCCCTCTCCGCGAGTACTGTCCTCCACTTCAAATAGAAACATAGAAAATAGGTGCAGGAGTAGGCCATTCGGCCCTTCGAGCCTGCACCACCATTCAATAAGATCATGGCTGATCATTCCCTCGGGACCCCTTTCCTGCTTTCTTTCCATGCCCCTTGATCCCTTTAGCCGCAAGAGCCATATCGAACTCCCTCTTGAATATATCCAATGAACTGGCATCAACAACTCTCTGCAGCAGGGAATTCTATAGGTTAACAACTCAGTGAAGAAGTTCCTCCTCATCTCAGTCCTAAATGGCCTACCCCTTATCCTAAGACTATGTTCCCTGCCTCTGGACATCCCCAACATCGGGAACATTCTTCCCGCATCTAACCTGTCCAGTCCCGTCAGAATCTTATACGTTTCTATGAGATCCCCTCTCATCCTTCGAAACTCCAGTGAATAAAGGCCCAGTTGATCCAGTCTCTCCTCATATGACATCCCTGGAATCAGTCTGGTGAACCTTCGCTGCACTCCCTCAATAGCAAGAACGTCCTTCCTCAGATTAGACGACCAAAACTGTACATAATATTCCAGATGAGGCCTCACTAAGTCCCTGTACAACTGCAGTAAGACCTCCCTGCTCCTATACTCAAATCCCCCAGCTATGAAGGCCAACATACCATTTTCCTTCTTCACCGCCTGTTGTATCTGCATGCCCACTTTGTGACTGATGAACCATGACACCCAGGTCTTGTTGCAACTCTCCTTTTCCTAATCTGCCGCCATCCAGATAATATTCTGCCTTCGTGTTTTTGTCCCCAAAATGAATAACCTCACATTTATCCACATTATACTGCATTTGCCATGCATTTACCCACTCACCTAACCTGTCCAAGTCACCCTGCAGCCTCTTAGCGTCCTCCTCACAGCTCACACCGCCACCCAGTTTAGTGTCATCCGCAAACTTGGAGATATTACTCAATTCCTTCATCTAAATCGTTAATGTATATTGTAAAGAGCTGGGGTACCAGCACTGAGCCCTACGGCACTCCACTAGTCACTGCCTGCCATTCTGAAAAGGACTCGTTTATCCCGACTCTCTGCTTCCTGTCTGCCAACCAGTTCTCTATCCTCGTAAGTACATTACCCCCAATACCATGTGCTTTGATTTTGCACAACAATCTCTTGTGCGGGACCTTGTCAAAAGCCTTTTGAAAGTCCAAATACACCACATCCACTGGTTCTCCCTTGTCCACTCTGCTAGTCAAAAAATTCCAGAAGATTCGTCAAGCATGATTTCCCTTTCATAAATCCATGCTGACTTGGTCCAATCCTGTCACTGCTTTCCAAATGCGCTGCTATTTCATCCTTAATGACTGATTCCAACATTTTCTCCACTACTGATGTCAGGCTAACCGGTCTATAATTACCCGTTTTCTCTCTCCCTCCTTTTTTTTTAAAAAAAGTGGTATTACATTAGCTACCCTCCAGTCCATAGGAACTGATCCAGAGTCGATAGACTGTTGGAAAATGATCACCAATGCATCCACTATTTCTCGGACCACTCCGAGATGCAGATCAGGCCCCAAGGATTTATTGGCCTTCAATCCCATCAATTTCCCACCTAATAAGGATATCCTTCAGTTCCTCCTTCTCACTAGACCTATTGTCCCCTAGTACAATTGGAAGGTTATTTGTATCTTCCTTCGAAGACAGAACCGAAGTATTTGTTCAATTTGTCTGCCATTTCTTTGTTCCCCATTATAAATTCACCTGAATCCGACTGCAAGGGACCTACGTTTGTCTTCACTAATCTTTTTCTCTTCACACATCTATTGAAGCTTTTGCAGTCAGTTTTTATGTTCCCTGCAAGCTTCCTCTCGTACTCTATTTTCCCCCTCTTAATTAAACCCTTAGTCTTCCTCTGCTGAATTCTAAATTTCTCCCAGTCCTCAGGTTTGCTGCTTTTTCTAGCCAAATTATATGCCTCTTCCTTGGCATGAACACTATCCTTAATTTCCCTTGTTAGCCATGGTTGAGCCACCTTCCCAGTTTTATTTTTACTCCAGACAGGGATGTACAATTGCTGAAGTTCATCCATGTGATCTTTAAATGTTTGCCATTGCTTATCCACCGTCAACCCTTTAAGTATCCTTTGCCAGTCTATTCTAGCCAATTCACGCCTCATACCGTCGAAGTTACCTTTCCTTAAGTTCAGGACCCTAGTTTCCGAGTTAACTGCGTCACTCTCCATCTTAATAAAGAATTCTACCATATTACTCTTCTGCAAGGGGCCTCGCACAACAGGATTGCTAATTAGTCCCTTCTCATTACACATCACCCCGCCTAATAAGGATATCCTTCAGTTCCTCCTTCTCACTAGACCTACTGTCCCCTAGTACAATCGGAAGGTTATTTGTGTCTTCCTTCGTGAAGACAGAACCAAAGTATTTGTTCAATTTGTCTGCCATTTCTTTGTTCCCGATTATAAATTCACCTGGATCCGACTGCAAGGGGCCGTCATAACAACTTTCCTCAAAAAAAAATTATCCTTGACCTCACGGTCCTTGCAAATTACTTCCCCATCTCCTACGTCCCTTTCCTCTCCCAAACCCCAGAAAGTGCTGTCGCCTCCCAAATCCGTGCCCATCTGGCAACTTCATGTCTGAACTTCTCCAATCAGGTTCCCGGCTCTGCCACGGCAATGGAACTGCCCTCATCAAAGTCACAAATGACATCCTATATGACCGTGGTAACTATCCCTTCTCAACCCATCAACAGCCTTTGACAGTGGAGCATACCATCCTCCTCCAATGCCTCTCCTCCACTGGGTGGGACTGCCCTCAACTGGTTCCATTCCATTCTATCCAGTCGTAGCCAGAGAATCACCTAAAATGGCTTCTCTCCCCACTCCCACACCTTTATCTCTGGAGTCCCCCCAGGGGCTCTCCTGGGACCCTCCTGTTTCTCATCTACATACTGCCTCTTGGCGACATCATCTGAAAACAATGTTGGATTCCACATGTACGCCAACACCCAGCTCTAACTCACCAGCACCTTTCTTTACTTCTCCACTGCTTCTGATTTGTCACACTGCTTATCTGACATCCAGTATTGGTTGAGAAATTTCCTCCAATTAAAGATTGGCAAGATCGAAGCCATTGTCTTCAGTCCTCACCACAAACTCAGTTCCTTAGCCAGTGACACCATCCCATTCAGCAACTGTCTGAGGCTAAACCAGACCGTTCACAAATTTAGTGTTCTATTTAACCCCGAGCTGAGCTTCCAACCGCATATTCTTTCCATCACTAAGATCACCTACCACCTCCATATCATCACCCGTCTCCATCTCTGCCTCAGCTCATCTGCTGATGACACCCTCATCCATGCCTTTGTTACCTCTAGACTTGACTATTCCAATGCTATCACAGCTGGCCTCCCACCTTGCATCTTCCGTAAACTTAAGCTCATCCAAGAATTCTGCTGCCCATATCCTAACTCGCACCAAGTCTCTTTCACTCATCACCCCCGAGCTCGCTGACCGATATAGGCTCCAAGTCCAGCAACGCCTCAATTTTAAAATTCTAATTCTTCCAAATCCCTCCATGGCTTGGCCCCTCTATCCCTCCTCCAACCCTCCAAGATTTCAGCACTCGTCCAATTCTGGCCTCTTGTGCATCCACGATTTTCATCACTCCATCATTGCAGGCTGTGCCTTCAACTGCTTAGGCCCCAAGTTCTAGCACTCCCTCCCGAACCCTCTCCGCCTCTCTCCTCCTTTAAGATGCTCCCTAAAACCTACCTCTTTGACCAAGGTGTCCTAATATCGCTATGTTGTAGGCTGTCAAATTTTCTTTGATAGCACTCTTGAAGTGTCTTGGGGCATTTTACTATGTTAAAGACACTATATAAATGCAAGGTGATGTTGAATATTCTTCTGTTCCCTCCTTCCAATGAAACCCTCCTATTTCACGTGTGAAAGAGTTCATTATTCTCCATGATTAAAATATTAACCTGAAGATTTACACCATGATAAGCTATGGATAAGGTGTACTGTGAAAGTACTTGGCTACTTTCAACTTCAGCACACAGAACCATATTAATAGTACATAATTTGCCACTTGCCTAGATGAATGGAGCTCCAACATTCAAGCAACTCGATACCATCCAGGACAAAGCAGCCCGCTTGATTGGCACCCCATCCACCCCCTTAAACATTCACTCCCTCCTCCACCGGCGCAATGTGTCTGCATTGTGTGCCATCTACAAGATGCACTGCAGCAGCTCCCAAACCCGTGACCTCTATCACCTCGAAGGACAAAGGCAGCAGGCGCATGGGAACACTACCACCTGCAAGTTCCCCTCCAAGTTATACACCATCCTGACTTGAAAATATATCGCCATTCCTTCATTGTTGCTGGGTCAAAATCCTGGAACTCCCTCCCTTCACCACAAGGACTGCAGCGGTTCAAAAATGTGGCTCACCACTACCTTCTCAAGGGCAATTGGGGATTGGCAATAACTGCTGGCCTTACTAGCGACACCCACGTTCCAGGAATTAATTTTAAAAAATTAACACTGGTCTGGTTTCAGTTTAACAAACCAATGAACCAGTGAATAAATTCAAGCATATTTTCTGCATCTTAAATATCAAAGCTCCTTTCTTTGTTCAAATATTCATATGTTTAAAAACACACCTTTTAGATATATTGACACACCAATGCTTTAACTGGAGACTAGCGTTTTTTTTCTCAGATAGATACTCAGATGCAGTCTAGTAATTCTACAGCATTCATTTCAAGCCCATATGTAGTGGGTAGAAGTAGAAAATTCCAATAACCAATTAAATCACTGAAATTAGGCTTTTATTTCAGAGCAATAAGTTAATTTTCACAACTAATCTGAACAGTACAATTCAAACAATGAAATCAATATTCTATATAAATTTTAGGAGAGGAAAACAAAAGTTTCCAAATATATTGTCTAAGTAAGCTGGAGGACCACCATGAAGTTGTTTGCATGGTTTCTGGAAGCACAATTTACTTTATGGTAACAGTCATTTCACTTATTTATGGGATATTTTTATAATGCACAAGAGCACACCTGTGCTCCCACAGAGCACATTGTTTCAAAGATTATAACAGATACTAAATTCCATCCAAGTAAAATACCAAAAGGTGGTCTTCTTTACTCCATAACGTGAAAATGAATTCACGAAAGTTATGCTAATTGGCATAAAAGGCCATCTTTGCATTTTTTTCCCTAAATTTCCCTTTGCTCTTGCATTGCCTTCAGTTCATTGCCTTCCTTTCCTGTGTTGCCTCACACATTTCCAATTCCCTACCAATCACACATTTTTTTCTGAATTGATTACTAGCCTAGTCTACACTAAAATATCTTCTCATCACTTGCCATAGATATCCATCTACATTCCTGATATCACAACAAACCACATATAGTCATGTAAAATCTTAATCAGAGTAAGTGCTCAGAAACTAAAGAAAAGGGTATTTCACAGAACATTACAAACAGAATAACAGTGCTGCCCAAATATTATGCAATCGGTTCCATTTGTTGCATAATTAATAGCCATTCAACATCAGCTTGTTGGGCATTTTGATAATCCCTCCAACAGCCACTTTATGATTTATCTGATTACTACCGTAACTGCAGTAATTGTCATTTTCACAGTTCAGCACCTTATGAAACTAGGATTGGAATCCCAAGATACGAAAAAAGGTCTCTCATTCTGGTCTCAAGAAGCCAATGCAATTGCATAATGGAATTGAACCATTTATTGGTCTCATTCAAGGTTGAGCAGTCTAGCAAAGATATCTCAGAATCAGAAAAGCAGGAACACTGTTGAGAACTGAAAAATCAAAATATTAAAGCAATGCCCAAGCACTGACTGTGAGGACTCTCACTTAATCACAGCTTTCTTTTGACAATATTAACTCCAAAAGTACTGAATTTTCCCAAATTGTCCCTCAGCAATAGAGATTCAGCAAAAACAGAAGATTTAAATTGATGATATGAGGGTGAAGAGAAAAAGAATATGTCCTCCCTCACTTGCAAGTACTACCTACTCAATATCTAACTGGACAAAATGGAGCCTGGTTTGCATATACAAATAAGCCAACAGATTTCTTGTGCAAGTATATGCTTACACAAATACAGGCTCATGCCAATATGTAAAGCAACGAGAAACATTTCTACAAAGGCAGTGCAAAAAATGCTTATAATAACAAAGCTAAAGACACTGGAAAAGAGGATATGAATCATGATGGGCCTTTTTAGATCTATGACAAATAATGTGAATGAGAGGATCCTAGAATAATCAGATAAATCACTTATAGCCTAGACCCATTTTCCCTTCTGTCATAAACCTTGATTACTGAAAAGGAAGCTTCCAGTTTTCTAAAAATAAAACAGCTGTTAGGAAGAGGAAGAAGAAAATAAAAAGTCCATTCCCTCACTCCTTTACCACACACTATTCAGTCTGGAAGGATGATCTGCTTCCACATCTCCTCAAATGCCTCTCTGAAATAGACCACTTCACAGATGTATAAAAGCAACAAGCAGACTGAAGCCTCCAAATTCACATCCTCCTGACGGGATTAATGGAAAAGCACCACTTTCATTCCTCCTCCCCTTCCAATGCACCGTCGCAAAAATAAAACTTGCCATGTGGGACAAAGGGAAATATAAGGTTTCTGTCATCCAAACGAGATTTACTTAATTTTTTTTTAAAAATCATTCACTTGTGTATAATCATTTACAACAAAAAAAGAAACAGTACACTTTGCAATATATTCCGAGATATTAAAATGACACCTTTCTATAAATGCTACCACAAATAACAGTTTTGTACAACACAATACTTATAATATACAAAATAAAACTGCACATTGCTCCAAAAAAGCAGATGTTAACACATGCACACTCTGCTGTTGTTTTTAGTGACAGTTGGACATGTAGACCGTTTTACTTTTAAAATAGAACAAATTTCTTGGGGGGAAAAGGTATGAACAAGATTATAGAAATATTACTCTGTTGAAATGTGAGCTGACTTAAGATATATCTTTAATTCCAGAATAATGCAGTTATCCAATTTTCCCCTAAAATAAAAAACTAAGCCATGTGACCTGAAACACAGAAATCCACAGCGCAGGAGACCATTTCGGCCCATCGTGTCCGCGCTGGCCGACAAAGAGCCACATGGCCCTCGGTCAGCAGCCCTGAAGGTTACATATAAACCTAACAATGAACAATGGCGGAAAGGTAAACAGCACCCAGCCCAACCAGTCCACCCCACACAACTGCGACACCCCTTGCACCGAAACATTTTACACTCCACCCCAACCGGAGCCATGTCATCTCCTGGGAGAGGCAAAGATAAAACCCCAAGCCAATTGGGGGAAAAAAAAATCTGGGAAAATTCCTCTCCAACCCATCCAGGCGATCAAAACTAGTCCAGATCATCACCCTGGCCGTATTCTATTCCCTGTAGTACTTACCATCGTATCTGCACCAGCCAACAAGAGGTTATGCAATCTAATCCCACTTACCAGCTCTAGGTCCATAACCCTGCAGGTTACAGCACTTTAAGTGCCCATCCAACCATCTTTTTAAAAGTGGTGAGGGTTTCTGCATCCACCACCTTCCAGGCAATGAGTTCCAGACCCCCACAACCCTCTGCACGAAGAAGCCTCCCCTCAAAATCTTCCATCAACCACCTTAAAACTATACCCCCTCGTAATTGACTCCTCCACCAAGGGAAATAGACCCTTGCTATTCACTATATCCAAGCCCCTCAAAATTTTGTACACCTCAATGAGGTCTCCTCTCAACCTTCTCTATTCCAATGAAAACAAACCCAGCCTATCCAATCTGTCTTCATAGCTAAGATTCCCCATTCCAGGCAGCATCCAAGTAAATCTCCTCTGCACCCTCTCCAGTGCAATCACGTCCTTCCTATAATACGGTGACCAGAACTGCACAAAGTACTCCAAGCTGTGGCCTAACCAGAGTATTATACAATTTAAGCATAACATCCCTTGCTCTTATATTCTATGCCTCAGCAAATAAAGGCAAGCATTCCGTATGCCTTCTTAACCACCTTATCCACTTGGCCTGCTACTTTCAGGGATCTGTGGACAAGCACTCCAAGGTCCCTTTGTTCAACCACACTTTTAAGTGGCCTACTGCTTAATGTGTGTACCCATTCCTTATTAGCCCACACTTCTCTGAATTAACTTCCATTTGCCACTGCTCTGCCCACCTGACCAGTAGATTGATATCCTCCTGCAGCCCATGACTTTCCTCTTCATTATCAACCACACAGCCAATTTTAGTGTCGTCAGCAAACTTCTTAATCATACCCCCGATATTCAAATCTAGATCATTGATATATACCACAAAAAGCAAGGGACCTAGTATTAAGCCCTGCTAAAACCCCTCTGGAAACATCCTTCCAGTCACAAAAACATCCATCAACCATTACCCTTTGCTTCCTACCTCCAAGCCAATTTTGGCTACAACTAGCCATTTTGCCCTGGATCCCATGGGCTTTAACCTTCATGATCAGTCTACCACATGGGACCTTATCAAAAGCTTTGCTAAAGTCCATATAAACTACATCGTATGCACTACCCTCATCGACCCTCCTGGTTACCTCCTCAAAAAATTCCATCAGGTTAGTCAAACACAATCTTCCCTTAACAAATCCGTGATGACTGTCCCTAATTAATCCTTGCCTTTCCAAATGTAGATTTATCCTGTCTTTCAGGATTTTTCCAATAATTTTCCCACCACTGGGGTTAGGCTGACAGGCCTGTAATTACTCGACCTATCCCTTTCTCTCTTCTTAAACAAGGGTACCACATTAGCAGTCCTCCAGCACCAGGCCCAAATCCAAAGAGGACTGGAAAGTGATGGTCAAGGCCTCTGCTATTTCCTCTTTTACTTCGCTCAACAGCCTGGGATGCATTTCATCCGGGCCTGGGGACTTATCTACTTTCAAAGCTGCTAAACCCCTTAATACCTCCTCTCTCACTATGTTTATTTCATGAAGAATTTCACACTCCTCCATGATAGCAGTATCTGCATTGCCTCTTTCCTTCGTGAAAACAGAAGCAAAGTATTCATTAAGAACCATACCCACATCTTCTGCCTCCACACACAGATTACCTTCATGGCCTCTAACAGGACCTACCCTTTCTTTAGTTACCCTCTTGCTCTTAATATATTTATAGAACATCTTTAGGTTTTCCTTCATTTTACTAGCCAAGAATTTTTCATGCTCTCTTAGCATTCCTAATATCCTTTTTAATTTTACTTCCTAACTTTCTATCTTCCTCCAAAGATTCCATCGTATTTAACCGTCGGTATATGATGTAAGCTTCCCTTTTTTTTTTAAATCCTCCCCTGTAAGTCCCTAGACATCCAGGGGGCTCTAGAATTGTTATTCCCACCCTTTTTCTTTAAGGGCACATGTTTGGCCTGAGCCTTCCGAGCCTCCCACTGTTCCGACACTGATTTACCCACAAGTAGCTGTTTCTAGTTCACTGTGGCCAAATCAATCCTCAACTTAGCAAAGTTAGCTTTTCCCCAATTTTGGACTTTTATTCCAGGTCTATCCTTGTCCTTATCCATAACTAACTTGAATCTGACTGAATTATGGTCTCCCACTAATACCCCTTCAACCTGCCCAGCTTCATTCCCCAAAATGAAATCCAAAACCGCCCCCTCACGTGTTGGGCTAGTTACATACTGACGAAAAAAGTTCTCTTGAATGTATTTTAAAAATTCCACACCCTCTATACCCTTCACACTATATTTGTCCCAATCAATATTTGAATGGCTAAAATCTCCCATTACTGCCCTATGGTTTTTGGACTTCACAGCAATATGCCTACATATTTGCTCCTCTGTCTCCCTCCCACTGTTTGGGGTCCATAATATATGCCCAGCAGTGTGATCGTCCCTTTTTTATTTTTCAATTCGACCCATATGGCCTCATTCGATGATCCCTCGAACATATCCATCCTCACCGCTGTAATAGTTTATTTAATCAATATCACGACCTCCCCTTTTTTAACCCCCCCCCCTTGTCTAAAAATCCTGTAACCAGGAATATTGATCTACCAAACCTGCCCCTCTTTCAGCCATGTCTCTGTAATGGCTATAATGTCATACCCCCAAGAGGTCTTTAAAATTATGAATGGGTTCATTAGGGTAGATGTAGAGAAAATGTTTCCACTTGTGGAGGAGTGCAAAACTAGGGGCCATAAATATAAAGATAATTGATACACTCACAATAAAGGATGAAACTGAGAACTGTGTACAATGAGCAAGTATGACCTTAACTCTTTTAATAAGACTCGAGTACAGGTACCTCGTAGGTGGCCTACTTATATACTGTGCTCCCAAGGGATGCTGGGATCCCTTGGGACTCCAACAGGTAGGCCCTCTGATGGTCAGGTGTCATGCAGGTTACAAAGGATTACATACATAATAGTCACTACTAAATTCAATAATTCAGGAGAAACTTTTTTTTTTAAACTCAGTGGTTATAATGTAGAACTTGCTGCCACATGAAATACTTGAGGCTAACAGCATAGATGCATTTAAGAGGAAGCTATATAAGTACATGAGGGAGAAAGGAATAGAAGGATATGTTGGTAGGGTGAGATGAAGTAAGGTGGAAAGAAGCTCCCGTGGAGCATAAACACTGGTATAGACCTGCTGTGCCTAATTTTACTGTGCTATAACTACTATGTAATCCCATTCTCCCCTTCCTCAATTACTTGGCTACATTATTCTGGCCAGAATGGAGATGATTGGGCAATTCCCCCATCAATCACACTGGAGTGATTGCTGTAAGTGACTGGGAATGATTAAACGCACATAATTTGTATGTAACTATCCTCCACTGACTGTATTTTGCTTGAGAAATTACCTTGCTTTTTTCAGGTGGTGAGCAGTTTCGGTCAGGAGTTCCATTTGCTGTAGTTTGTAGACAATCTATCTACAAGACTCTAAACTATTTGCTGTAGTGCGCTGTTTAAATAGACTGTTTGGTAAATAGTCATAGTTTGCTGTAAAATACACGAGTCCTTCTGTCCATCCCCCACCTCCAACTCATTGGCTGACAGTCAATAGACATCCTGCAATCTCTTACAAATTGGTGATAAGCAAAGCAGTCTGAAGAGAAACTGAATTAACATTTAAGTTGTCTTTATACTGCTTTCTGTTTTAGTACAGATTCTAGGAGACTAATGCCCACGAGCTGGTACCTAGCATTTACACTACTAAATCCAGTTCCGCTGTCCTGCGGAGATAGGGAAACAATGTGTCATGGGCGACAATCTGCAAGCAAAGATGTTAGAGTCAGTGCACAATAGGTGGTGTTTGTCAACCTTCTTGTTCTATTTTTGCGCAAGTAGTCTGGTGAGGCATTAGATCTGCATCAATCAGTTGGAACAGTGACTACTCAAGATTATGAGGCGTCCTTAAGTTTAAGATGGTAGTAACCTGTTCAGGCTAATCTGGTTTGTTTTGACTTTCCAGACAAATTTGGGGTCCTACTTATCTAGATCAAAGAAAGTCAGAGGGTAATCTTGGCAAATCACATTTTAAATAATTGCAGTTGTCTAGACCAATGTTGCTCAAAATGGGGTTCGCAGACCCTGGGGGTCCGTAGAGACTTTCTAGCGGGTCCGCGGCCAGAAGTAATTTCAAGCCTGCACATCTTTATAAAACCAACACTGATTCAATTCTTGCAAATTATTCTCAACAGCTGGGCCCGCTTTGAGGCCCACAGTTCACTCACTTTGCAATAAACTGTCCCTGCCAATTGAGCCAATTCCTCTCCCTGGCGCCACGACCCGGTGCCATCCTCCCAACACGTGATCAGAGCGCCAGCAGGGCCCCGTCAAGCGTGTGCCTGAATGCATTCACGCAAATATCTACAATCCCACAGTACAGCTGTTACAGAACATGCCAATGGAATAGTATGGTGGTGAGTCATACTTCCAGCAGTATCCTAGCATATGCTGCCCTCGCCTCACCTTGGCCAGCCTGCTGACAGCTTTAAAAATTGCCTAGCACTAAGTGACTAATCTGTTACTGCAGAGTACCCAGAATTGGTGCGAGAAGCAGGCGCACCCATCTCACTGATATCTAAGTAAAAACCTGTTTTCTTAAAAGCATTATTAAAACACCCTTTACATGCAGTACTTTCATACGAGTACAGGTACAACGTCCCGAATCCAGAATTCTAAGACGGAATTGTCCGAAAACCGGACATTGTGCAGATTGCAAGAGTTGTTGTCCGGAATCTGGAAATATTAACTGAAAATCAGATTTTTAAGCTGTATATACCTTTTTCCAAACATAAATCCCCCAAAAAATATACAAAGCGGTGTGGCACGGCCCGATCCGGCCTAGAGATTGCCGGATTCAGGACATCTGATTGAATGCTCCGAAATCTGGAAATACACTAAAGTTGGCCCAAGGGTTTCCAGATTCAGGATGTCTGATTGTCTCCGAAATCCGGAAATACCCAAAACTCTGTCCAGGGGTTTCCGGATTTGGGACATTCCGGATTTCTTCTCCGAAATCCGGAATGACCTCGGTCCCGAGGTTTCCAGATATTGTACAGATACCTGTATTATACAGTACAGGCATTATAATTTAGATGGGGGGGGCGGGGCCCATGATTACTAATTCATTTGAAAAAGGGGTCCTTCAACCGAAAATATTTGAGAACCACTGTTATAGGCTGTATATTCACGTCAAGGACACCAATTCTTTGGAAGGAGACTGGAGGTCATGTCCTCAGAGCATTTTAAGTGTTTCTGCGAAATTGGGTGTGTGTATGACTGGTCAGGAGTTCTCTTGAACTTCAAGCCTTTAAAGCACAATTAGAACTCACTAGAAGAGTAACATCTCTAATGGCTGGGGAACATTATCTTCTGTCTTATGTTATCAAAATCATCATCATCATCATCAGTCCCAGGAGGACTTGCTTCCACTCCCAAAGTGAGTTCTTTGACGACTGAACAGTCTGATACGAGAGCCACAGACCCTGTTACAGGTGGGATAGACATTCGTCGAGGGAAGGGGTCGGTGGGGTTGGTTTGTTGCGCGCTCCTTCCGCTGCCTGCGCTTGGCCTCTTCATGCTCTTTGCGTTGAGACTCGAAGAGCTCAACGCCCTCCCGGATGCACTTTCTCCACCTCGGGCGGTTTTTGGCCAGGGTCTCCCAGATGTCAGTGGTGATGTCGCACTTTACTAGGGAGGCTTGGAGGGTGTCCTTATAACGTTTCTGCTGTCCTCCCTTGGTTCGTCTACCATGAAGGAGCTCCGCATAAAGCATTTGCTTAGGGAGTCTCATATCTGGCATGTGAACTATGTGGCCTGTCCAGCGAAGCTGATAGTGTGAGATCAGTGCTTCAATACTGGGGATGTTAGCCTGGTCGAGGACACTGATGTTGGTGCGCTTGTCCTCTCAGGGGATTTGTAGGGTCTTGCGGAGACATCGTTGGTGATATATCTCCAGTGACTTGAGGTACCTTCTATACATCGTCCATGCCTCAGATCCTGGAGGGCGGGTATTACTACAGCCCTGTAGACCATGAGCTTGGTGGTAGATTTGAGGGCCTGGTCTTCAAACACACTTTTCCTCAGACAGCCGAAGGCTGCACTGGCGAACTGGAGGCGATGCTGAATCTCCGCATCAAGTATTTATAAACTGTCTTCTTTTCCAACCTATAAACAATCCTGGTCTACCTTTTCTACAATCTGCTCTTGGCAGATGTGCAGAGCCAATGATGAATAAAATACCTACATTTGTGTCATCATCATAGGCAGTCCCTTGGAATCAAGGAAGACTTGCTTCCACTCTAAAAATGAGTTCTTGTGTGACTGAGCAGTCCAAGAACAAAGTCCCTGTCACAGGTGGGACAGACAGTCGTTGAGGGAAAGGGTGGGTGTGACTGGTTTATCACACGCTCTTTCCGCTGCCCGAGTTTGGTTTCTGCATGCTCTTGGTGATGAGACTCGAGATGCTCAGCGTCCTCCCGGATGAACTTCCTCCACATATGGTGGTCTTGGTGTCAGTGGGGATGTTGCATTTTATCAAGGAGGCTTTGAGGGTGTCCTTTGCCCAAATTTGTGTAGCACACTATCACAATGTACGGTCTCAAAACACTTAAGTCATTTTAAAGGTCATTTATTGTGTGAAGTAGGCAAACAACAATTAATAATAACCCTACTTGCAATAATCTGCTTACTGGATTTAAGTCTTGCCAAACTCTCCCAAATAGCAATATAATAACAGACTAAGTTTCAATCTAGGTTAATTTATTTACAATTAACAGTAGCAAATTTCCATGAAAAAAGTAAGACAATATAAAAGCAGCTAAAGTCTTGGATTGAGATTTACAGTTTCTGTCTTCTTGTGAAACTGTCAGCATATCGTTCTGTGTTACTCAAGAGAGGAGAAAACTGGACCCTTTTGTCAGAACAGGCAGCAGAATTACAGAAGGAACTTAAACCCTGAAACAAACTTCTGCTTTTAATCTATTGAGCATCAAGCACCAGGCTTCTGCCAGTTCATTTTAAAATAATTTTATTATATTATATTAAAATATATATACACTGCTGCTAATCGACTTTTTTTTTAAATCAAATGACATTTCATTTAAATAGAAAATAGACTAAGCAATCATACTTTGCAACACCCGCTTACCTTACACACCTGTCATTTTTTTTTAAATGAGCACAGGTGAGCAGATCAAAATTAACAGAAAAGCACATTAAGAGAATACAATGTGATTTTGTATTGTGTGCCGGGTATACCAAGTTATATCCAGATTGATGCAAATTAAAATGTCAAATGGACGAGAGACAGGACATCTCTGGCGAAGTTGAAAGTTGGGCCAATTAGGTCCTTCAGTAAAAGTTTTGGACATGGGGTACAGCAGAGCAAAGTTACCAGTTGATAATTGTATCCACAAATCCAACATTTTTCAGCACCCCTTGGTCAAACCCCATTAGACCCTGAATGTCTTCTCCATGTTGAGGAAGAGATTACCGCCAAATCCAGTCCCAAGTGTGGTAGACAAAAGTGGAGGGGGAAAAGAAGAGACATTATCCAACGACTACCTCCAGACGAGCCAGTTTGAGGACAGGACAATTAAGGCATGCAGCTATTTCCCCATCTATGATCCAGGTAGAGAATGCATCAGTTATTAAACCGATTGGAAGGAAAGCTAGTGTTTCAACTAGGATTTTGTAGCTATAGTTCAGTAAGGGAGCCTAAATGTAAGAGTTACTCTTAGCAGGTCTGCACCTTTTTTTTTAAATAGCTTACCAATAGTTTTGCCTCATGTTTAGAAATGTAGATGTGATTATATCTTGAATTTTACTGGAGGGCAAGTTCTCGGATCAGATTCTTGTACAATTCTATGGGAAATTCACCTGGATCCAGTGTTTTCATTCTGCATAGCTTGTATTGCTTCGTTACCTTCTCTGGAGAGAACAAGGAGTCACAACCTACTTTTTTTGCAATCATCCAGTGAATTGGGGGAAGTGGACAAATATTGCTGTATGTTCCACAAATGCCATAGATTTGGACTGATATTGCTTATAACCAAAGAGTGAATCATGAATTGTGATTATTGCCTGTAATGTGGTATTTATAGCCCTGTTGTGCAGGATTGCAGATGATTTCCTTTTGTAGGAGCTCATATGAATGTTTCCATCAAAATTTAGTTAAAATATTATAGATGTAAGTTTTAAATAGTGTCTTGTCCAATATACAGTACTATATTTTGTTAAATGTCTGAGGTCTAAAAAGAACAATGAGCAAGAAAAGTGCTTTGTACAGTTCTTGAGGGGGCATTAAATTAACTCTTGTTATTCAAAATAATCCATCCTCTCCCAGCTCCCATTTAGGTCTCTGGTATAAAAAAGACAAATTAACCAATTACTTGTATTTTAAAAAGTCTCTACATTCACCAGGTCATCCTCCACAATTTCGGTCACCTACAAATATGATCACAACAAGCATAGGTTTCCTTCCCTTCCCTCTCCGCATTCTGAAGGGACTGGTCCATCCACGATACCTTGTTCACCACTTCATCACCCAGACTTAGATATTCTAACCCCGATATCGTCCTGTGCAATCCGCAGGAGATGCAATACCTACATATTTACCTCTAACTATACTCAGGGCCTCCAAAATCTCCTCATATCTGAGATAGCAATTCCTTCTAATCCAATTTACTATATTCACTGTTCAGTGAAGTAGTATCCTAGACATTGGGAAAACAAAACACCGCTTTGCTGAATATCTCTGTTCTGTCTCCATGTGTCACCCTGGCCTCCCCATCTCCTATTATGTTCCAAAGAAGCTCAATAAAAGCTTCAGCAACTGTATCTGCTAGGCTCTTTGTAGTCCTCTGATTTGAACATTGCCTTCAGTAACTTCAGACCTTAGGTACATCCTCCATTTTCTTTCGGTTTTCAGTTCTGATGAAGGGCTCTATAGCCAAAATGTCATGCTGACTGACCAGCTATGTATTTACAACATTTTCTGCTTTTATTTTAAAACCTCTATACAAGTAGATTTTTCAGTAGTTTGATTTGGAGACACTTAAGTATGATGACAGCTTCCTGTGTATGTCAGAAATTGGGCTAAACAAAACCGAATCAGTATGATACTAGACTTTCCAGAAAGCCACAAGTTACAATTATGCCAACATATAGGGCCCAAGTTTCCACAAGAAAAAAAACGGGCGCCCCTGAGCTGGGCGCCCGTTTTTCGCGCCTAAAAAAATAAAAATCGCGATTCTCGAGCGTTCTGCAGCTCCTTGTCTGCCTGGCGCGGCATGCAGGGGGGGGCGGAGCCTACACTCGCGCAGATTTTGTAAGGGGGAGGGGGCGGGTACTATTTAAATTAGTTGTTTTCCCTGCCGGCAACGCTGCGCGTGCGCGTTGGAGCGTTCACGCATGCGCAGTGTGAAAAAAACATTGGCACTCGGCCATTTTAGAAAGTGCTGCAGAAAACGTGAAGATTTGTTCTTGGACCCCTGCAAAGGCTTGTATTTTAATTTTATTGATATTTCTGTGTGTGAGGGAGTGCTTTTAGCAGCACTGCTGAAGAAATCACCTGCTGAAATCAGTGAGTTCAGCTTTTCACTGCTAAACTTGCAGTACCTGTGCCTGCAAATTAAGGACTGTGTTTGGAGAAAAAAAAAGTGCCAATTCAACTTTGCAATGGATCAACCTCTACCAAGAAAAAAGAATTTCGTACATGAGGAAGTTGAGATATTAGTGAATGTAATTGAGCAGAGATGGCAGGAGCTAGATACCAGCAACAGAGGTCGCATAAAAGTCCCACCAAAAGAAATGAAGAAACGCTGGAACCAAGTTGCAGAAGATTACTGCGCAGTGGTGCATACCAGGAGATCTGGAAGTCAGTGTAAAAAGAAATGGCACGACCTTGGTCAAGTAGTTAGTGTAAGTAGTATTTCCCATTTTTAATTTAATCGTAATTGTAACCTGGCTATCTGTATGTCCCACCTTGCAGACTGACACACTCTGTATATTTTACTCTTTGCAGAAGAAATTGGCCCACAACAAAAGGGAAGCAACTCGAACAGGAGGAGGCATGCCCAATCTGCATCCACTGACACCCTTGGAACAAAGGGTAGCTGCTATGATGAGTCGGACATGGAGTAAAGCAATTGGTACAGCACAAGCTGGGCCCGCACGCAAGGAAGAGGGTAAGTCCTGAAAATGCATCGTGGCCCTTTAAATCAACCTGCTGCCTGGCCTGCTATGTGTGAGAGTACTCATGCCACCCACCCGGCCCCCTCCCTTGCTGTTAAGCATTTGACTGTTCTGATGTATTTTGCAGAACATGATGATGATGATGATGACGATGCTGCTGCTGCTAACCCTGAGGATCCTGAGGGTACAGAACAAGGACCAGCACAACCAGCTGCGGACGATCCAGACTGGATGATGGCAGCGATGACTGAAATGTCTGCAGGGGGGAGCTTCCAATTTAATGTTTATGAGCCCCCATCAAGGGGCATCAGAGTTTCAACCCCTAGCATAAGTCTTGGTCCCACCATCCATGGTTTCGCTTCCGATGTTGCGGGTCCCAGTGGTGATGCTGGTATAATGCAGCTTTCGACAGTCACTGCACTACCGTCCCAGCCTACGCCTCCCTCTCGCATAGGTTCTGGTTCCACCTACTATGGTTTCGATTCCGACGCTTCGGTCCCAGTGTTGCTGCTGATATCATGGAGCAGTTTACACCCATTCGTCCAACATCCCAACCCATGGCTCGCACTCGAGTGCTGCCGTCTGCAACACAGAGCATCACACCATTCCAGCCCGAGCCTCTCCCTCCAGTTCAGCCGTCTGGAACACAGAGCGTCCCACAGTCCCAGCCTGCGCCTCCCTGTGTAGTGGTGCCGCTTGCAACACCGAGCATCCCACCGTCCGTGCCCGCGCCTCCCAGTGTAGTGGTGCCACGAGGCAGACCCAGGCAGAGGAGAAGGAGATTGGAGACACGCTCTCCTGAGATGCAGCGTACAACAGATGCGGCTCAGGTTGTGGCATTGGCTATGGAGACCAATGAGCTTACCCGATCACTCATCGGTGGCGTCAATGCAGTAGGTGAAGAGTTGACGGGCCTGACGGGAGAAATAGCAGTAATGACACGGGAACTTAGGGAGGGAATGTCCGAGGGAGTGCAATCGACGGCACAGGCCATCAGGGAGGGCATGCAAATTACGGCACAGGCCATCAGGGAGGGCATGCGTCGGCACAGGCCGTCAGGGAGGGCCTGGTTGAGGTAGCTGCTGCAATAAGGGCACACAGCCCAGCCAATCAAATGACACCCCCATGAGGAAGTGAACGTTCACTGAGATGTGGATGAGACATGGTTGCAGCCTTTCTTTGCTGCTTTTGCTCTTGCTCTTGATGTAGCTGTACCGTTTTTCAAATTGAAATTGTTTTGTAAGTTTTGTTACGTTACAACTTATAAGGGATCTTATGGTTTTTAAGTGATCGTATAGTGTAAATGCTCTCACATTTTTTTGTATCTTATTTAATTTTGCACCTAAAAAGTGATCCTGAAGTTTAAAAGTGTTCTTCAGAGTGTAAGATTTTTCAAATTGAAATTGTTTTGTAAGTTTTGTAACTTTACAACTTAAGTGATCTCAGGGTTTTCAAGTGATCTTATAGTGTAAATGCTCGCACATTCTGTAAATTATTTAATTTTGCATCTAAAAAGTGATCTTGAAGTTTAAGTGATCTTAAGAGTGTAAAATTTTTCACATAAAGTGTTTTGTTACTTTTGTAACTTTACAAGTTTATAAGTGATCTTAAAGTTTTTAAGTGATCTTCAAGAGTCATATTAAAAAGTATAGTTTGATTCAACAAATATTTTATTAGAGTGACGTTAACTTTTCAATAAAATATTTTTTCATTAAAACTGTTTCATGTTCCATTAACACAACACAACGTAGGAACAACTGCAAAGAATAAACATGTCCATATGCAAAAGTGTTCGCAGAGCCCTCAGGCATCAGTAGTTGAAGCGTTCACGGATGAGCTGCTGGCGCAAGGCTCGAGCAATCATTAAAGGGGCACGATGGACGGCCCTCCTCCGACCTCGTGCTCCGGCATCAGGCACTTGCATGCTTTCCTGATTGTCGTTATCATCCACATCCTGGTCTTCCGTAATACTATTATCATGCATTGGATTTTTATGTGGGTCTTCGGGTTCCACTACCAGCTCCTGCTGCCTCATGATGGCTAAGTTATGAAGCATGCAGCACACAACAGTGAAGTGACCGACCATCTCAGGAGAGTATTGCAACTGTCCTCCGGAATGGTCCAGGCATCGGAATCGCTGTTTCAATATGCCAATGGTCCTCTCAATGATGCTGCGCGTCGCAATGTGCGTCATGTTGTATTGATGGTCAGCTTCTGTCCGTGTCACGCGTAGAGGTGTCATGAGTCACGCGGTCAGGCCGTACCCTTTGTCTCCCAGTAGCCAGCTCTGCCCTTCTGGCTGCTGCTCAAACATGTCAGATAGAACACTGTCGCGTAGGATGAACACATCGTGGGTGCTGCCAGGGTATCTCGCATCGACTGACATGATGCGCTGCTTATCGTCACACACAAGCTGCACATTGATAGAGTGGAAACCTTTCCTATTTCGGTACTGCTCAGAATCCTCCACGGGTGCTCGCAAAGCTACGTGGGTACAATCAATGCAGCCCTGTACCTTTGGGAAGCCGGCAATCCTGAAGAAGCCCACAGCCCTCTCATGGATCGCTTGTGCGGTCATTGGGAAATTGATTAAGTCATTCCTTCGCGCATAAGGTGCAGCCGTGACCTGGTAAACGCAGGTATTTATTGCACGTTGAGATGGCACACACATCTCCAGCTGTAGCCTGAAACGATCCCGAGGCATAGAAAGAAAATGCAGCTGTTACCTTCACTTCAACAGACAAGGCAGTTGTCCTTCTGCTTCTGGGCTGCAAATCTGCTCTCACCATATCACAGATCTCAGTGACAATTTCTCTGCGAAAACGCAGCCTTTTCACACAATCATCCTCGCTCATGTCCAGGTACGAGCGCCTGGTTCGATATTGTCGATGTGGGTAAGGTCTCCTGCCGATCAACCTACGGGCTACGACGTTCCTGTTGCGGTAAGCTCCAATCAATTCTCTCCTATGCAGTGAATTGATGGCGAACCATTGCATAATATGTGGTGTTGACAATGCAGCACCCATTCTGCAAATGTAAATATAAAACTGTCGATGTGGCTGCCTCTCCCTGTCCAAATGGCCTCAGTCCCCCTCACAGCTCGAAGCCTGCTGCTGTATCTTTAGCTGCCTGCCTGCCCCTCCCTCTCCCTCCCTCCCCCGTTCGCGGGAACATCGTTGAGCTGACTAAGGCTTCCACCTCAAGTGGAAAGCTGTTTGCTGCCTCGTTACTGCCTGCCCCTCCCTCCCCCCTGTTCGCGGGAACATCGCTGAGCTGACTAAGGCTTCCACCTCAAGTGGAAAGCTGTTTGCTGCCTCGTTACTGCCTGCCCCTCCCTCCCCCCTGTTCGCGGGAACATCGCTGAGCTGACTAAGGCTTCCACCTCAAGTGGAAAGCTGTTTGCTGCCTCGTTACTGCCTGCCCCTCCCTTTTTCCCATTTGTGGGAACATCGCTGAGCTGACTAAGGCTTCCACCTCAAGTGGAAAGCTGTTTGCTGCCTCGTTACTGCCTGCCTGCCCCTCGCCCCCCTCCCTCCCGTTCGCGGGAACATCGCTGAGCTGCCTGAAGCACTTTCACACAGGTAGGAAGATGGTTTATTTAATCTTTTCTTTGCTTATAAATGTTTATTCAGGTTGGATTTATTTGTATAATATTTGTAGAAGTATAAATAAGGATTTATTGTCGAATTTAATGAGTTCCCTTCCCCCCCCCCCCCCCCCTCGTTCTGGACGCCTAATTTGTAACCTGCGCCTGATTTTTTAATGTGTAGAACAGGTTTTTTCAGTTCTACAAAAATCTTCACTTGCTCCATTCTACTTTAGTTTGGAGTACATTTTCACTGTGGAAACTTTCAAATCAGGCGTCAGTGGCCGGACACGCCCCCTTTTGAAGAAAAAATTCTGTTCTAAAGTAGAACTGTTCTACCTGACTAGAACTGCAGAAAAAAAAGTGGAGAATTGCGATTTCTAAAATAGTCTGTTCTCCACCAGTTGCTCCTAAAAATCAGGCGCAAATCATGTGGAAACTTGGGCCCATAGGAGCAGGAAGTAGAAGGAACAGCTACATTACTGTGCATTCCCCCATATCAATACGCCACAGCATCCTTATTCTTATTCCATTTCTCCTTTTCTTCTCGCATTCCAAATTTTTTTCCTGTTTTTCCACTATCCGTGACTTTGTTTTTCTCATTTTCACTTCTCTTTCCATCGTCTCTCAAACAATTCCAACTATTTCTTCACTTTGCTGTCTCCTCCCCATTTTTTTCTCTCATCTCCAATGGGCTGGTTTCCGACTTTTGAAATTGAATTCCTGTCACAATTCAGGCCCCGTCTACGCTCTTTACTCACACTGCAAGAAGCAGATATTGCCTGAATCAAAACTTAATCTTGTGTACAACAAATGGAATGTAGGTTGTCTCTAGTCCAACAATCTACTCTTTACTGCTGCGATATACTAGAAAAGGTAGAGTACCCACTATGTACTTATAATCACTCAGATAGGCAGAAAAAACATCAATGACAAAATCATATGGCCTTCAAAATAAATAATTACTTAACAATGGATTGGTGTCCATGGAAAAGTGAAACAGCATTGGATTCATTTTCAGTTACAAGGTCAGCGCAACATACCACACTCCCATATGCACATGAAGACAGTTAGTCTACTTTTATTGTAAATATGTTGGTTTATCATACATATGGGACACAGTAGGAAGGCATCACTGGCAAAAATCCCAGAAACCAATGTGGCACTTTTATTATACCATCGCGTGATTTTACAATGTCATTGGAAAGGTAAAATAAGTAGAACATGAGACTGGTTAAAAAGGAAACATAAGCTGCTTTTTAGCTTCTAAACTCTAAAGCAAGAACTTGTATTTTTATAGCACCTTTCACAACCTCAGGATGTTCCAAAGTGTTTTACAGCCAGAGGGACTTTGAAGTTTAGTCACTATTGTAATGTAGGAAACACGGCAGCCACTTTGCGCACAGCAAGGTCCCAGAAGCGGCAATGTGATAATGACCTGATGATCTGTTTTTTTAGTGATGTTGGTTGCTGGATAAATATTGGCCAGGACATCAGGGAGCACACACCCATTCTTCTTCAGGTAGTACCATTGGGCTCTTTTACGTCCACCTGAAGGGATAGATGGGACCTTGGTTTAACGTCTCATCCAAAAGACTGCACCTCTGACAGTACTGTACTGAAATGTTAGTTTAGATTAGTCCCACACAGCTGGGTGCAAGCCAAAAGCAAGCTTGCCAGGATTCACTGAGGGCGACATGACCTTTTTTTTTTAAAACCAGAGGCTACGATCGCTATCGCCCAAAAATGGGCAATATTTCTGGCCTTAGTGCTTGCTGTTTTATTTTTCAGGATCGCTGGAATATCGCCCATTTTAAAAACCACTCATTTTACCTTTTTAATTTGGGAGATAGCCTTAGCGATGTGAAATGGGCCTTAGCGATGCATTCAGTCATGCAAGGCTGGCGTCCATAGCAACGGCTGTTCTGTGCATGCACGTTTTTTTTCAGCAAATAACTTTTCCTGCGATTTGGGAGCTCAGAGGTCATCTGCACATGCTCAGAAGGCAACGGGAGGGAGAGAGAGAAGGAAGGTTTTGAAGATTTTTGAAGGAGTGCTCAAGATGTCTCAAAGATTCAGGAGATAGTACGCAGGAGATTTCAGGGAGAAAAAGGGCGAAAGCCTCTTCAGATGAGACTAATGAGGCCTTAGTTAACGAGGTGGAGAAGCGGTGGGGCCAATTAACCCAGGGTGGGCGTGGGAAATCTCCACCTCGGATTTATCAAAAAATATGAGGAGATATCGCCGCCCTCATATCATCGGTGGCCTACAATAGACAGCAAGCGATGAAGCAGTCTTGTTGCATAGGCAACAGTAAGTATTAAATTATTACATTTAAAATTGTAATGATGCACTGACTCATCAATTAGAATGTAAATCTGCCGGATTGTAATTAAGCTGGGTAATCTTGGGTAGCTTCCCTGCTAAGATTTGGACTGGGGTCGGAACCTGCGCCCTTTAAGTTTAATTTTGCTGAGGTGCCTTAAATTTAATCAACGGTATTAATTATTATTTAAAAGCTTTGATCAAAAATTGCGGCCAAAGGAATGACTGGAAACAGACAGACCGCAAACATTCGGTATTTCTACCACTTTAGTTTAGGAGAATGATTAAATTATATAGCTGCTTGTGTTTTATGAGCAACTCTTTGGCACAGTCTCCTTTTTGGTTACGTTGGTGGATGGGGGCATGACTGAGCACCAAGGGGTCCGGTCAGCTTTACTCAGAATGTGAGTGTCTCTCCGGCTGCTGTCAGTCACACAATGATCCAGCATGGACTGGGGGAGAGCTGCCCTGGCTCACAGTCTGTCCTGCGACACTTTGGGACATTATCTCCGGCCACACGGAGGTCTCTGAGCACAGCCCAAGGACACGGTGGCCCCTCCCATTACCGAGCTCACCAGCGGACCTGATTTTCTCCCCCCCCCCCCCCCCCCCCCGGAGGACCTCCATCGATTCAAATAAACAGCCTAACCCCCCCTCAGGCGCCGAATGGCATGGCCCGTGGATAGGGCCTTTCCTGGAGATTGTACGCGAGATGTTTGGTGTCAAGCATTAGTTCCTAAACACGATCTTATTAAATATTTTCTCTGAACGTAGATGTTATAACCATGCATCCATTGGATACAAACCATATTAGCATATAATGTTAACGATGAATAGCATGTGGGGTGACTAATTGTAGATTACAATATCTGTTGCGTTTCCATTATAGCACCGAGTTAATTAGCTTATGCCATGCTCTAGTCACGTTTGCAGAAGATATCCAAGAATCATGCAGAGCAGAGGTAGACCGGAGGGGGGGGCCTGCTGAGCTGCACCCTCTAACTGATCTTGAACGTGCTGCAGTCCTAGTGAGCACCCATAATCGTTCTGCCACCCATGGTGGTGCAGATCCCATTGTTGCTCCACATGAGTAATGTGTAAAGCAGTGGTAATTTAAAGTGATCTAATGGCATTTGATTATAAAATATGAATGATGTAATGTTATGCATGCCGTTTCTGTACTCTCATGTTAATCATATGCAACGTCTCTCGTTCACATTTATTGCAGTAGTGTTGCTCCTCGTTCATATGCCTGCGAAGCGCAAGCATTTTCATGTCTCCCCTTTTCTACTAACCTCAATTATGTTTTCCAGCTCCCCAGGTGCAACGGGAGGCCCCTGCAGCAACTAGTGCCGCTGCAGGTCGTGCATACCACGAGTGACGAACAGCAAACAGAGGAGGACGACGATTCTGAGCCAGAAGTGTCATCTGTGGTACCTGCAGCCACGTCATCCTCAACGGATAAAATAGCAGGGCCAAGCAGCTTGCAGCAGGCCACTCCAAGTCGTCCAGTGCGCACGCCGACCCCACGGAGGGCGAGTCGGTGAGATAGGCACGCGCTACAACGGGCAGATGTCAATGAGGACATGGCGTCACTGTCGAGGGCAAGTGTCGACATAGGTTGAGAGCTCCTCCAGGCGATTGGTGGGTTGACCGGCAACATTGCCACTCTGCCAGAATAACGGAGGGCACGAGGTAGATAATTAGTGTCTACGGGGCAAACTCGGTCGATGCCTTGTGGCACGCGATAGTTTTGGGATACGGCACTGTACCCCAAGGTGCCGTACCACCAACTAGTATGACAGATGCGAGACAGGAGGAAGAACTTCCTTCTGACTTGGAAGACATTTCTTCGCAAACATCTCCTCCATCCACTGAGGTTATTCCGCTGACGTCACCCCCCACCCCCCCCGCACACTCCTCCACAGCAACAGCCCTTGAGGTGTACTGCTGCAAGACGTCTTGGTCCTGTTACTCAGGGATTACGTGGGAAACTAAAAGGGGTTACAACAGGGGGGGGGGGGGGGGGTCAAGGTACAGGAGGGAAGCATGGCCACAGGGAGGGAAGGCTGGCCGTATATTATTGTTTTGTTATTAAAAAATTTTTTTGAATGTTGACTGTTGGGGATGGTGGGAGGATGTTCTGGTTATATTATTGTTAAAAATGTTGTTCACTGTTGGGGGTTGGGGGGGGTGGCGGGGGGGTGTTATATATGTTGGTTAAAAAGAACTTTAAAAGTAGCCGTTATAAAATGTTTAAATAATTTTTAAGTTTACAATTGTTGTGAAGTGTCTTCTAATAACGCATGATAAAATATCAATACACGGGTTACAAACAATGGCCATGGCCAGGCAAGGATGAAACATAACGCAACTGTAACCAACGTAACTTCAAGCAAAGCATTCATTTATGAGCTGCTGACGCAAGAGTTTTGCAGCTGCGTAACTACCACGGGGCTTTTCCAGTGATGTGTGGGGGGGGCATGGGGACAAGGGTTCATCACTCGGCTGATTGCCCTCCCCAAGGTCCTCATCCTCCAGTTTCCCCTCTGACAGTCCCATCTGGCAATTGTTGTTCTCTCCTGATAGCTAGGTTATGCAACATGCAGCACACCACAATGAACTCAGCGATCTGCTCAGGGTGGTATTGTAGATTGTCTCCCAAGTGGTCCAGGCATCTGAAGCGCTGCTTCAGAACTCCAATTGTCTTTTTGACAATACTGCAAGTAGCTATATGGCTTTCGTTGTAGGGCTTCTCGGCTTCTGTCGGGGCTTACGCAGGGGGGTCATGAGCCAGCTGGCAAGGCCATATCCTTTATCCCCCAGCATTCAACCGTGACCTTGTGGCTGACTCTTAAGCAGGTCAGAGACAACATTCTCACACAAAATGAGCGCATCATGGGTGCTCTCTGGAAAATTTGCATTTACTGCCATGATTATTTGCTTGTGGTCGACAACGAACTGCACATTCAAGGAGTGGAATCCCTTTCGGTTCCAAACACCTCTGCATCCTGTAAAGGTGCTTGCAGGGCAATGTGCATACAGTCGATTGCTCCCTGCACTTGGGGAAGTTTGCTATTCTCAAGAAACCCAAAGCCCTCTCACTCTGTCTCTCCCTGGTCATAGGAAAGTTTAAAAAGTCCATCCTGCATGCGTAAAGGGCTTCAATTACCTGTCGAATGAGCAATGTGTGGCGTGCTGAGAGATGCTGCAAATGTCACCAGCTGAGGCCTGAAAGGAGCCCAATGCGTAGAAGGAAAGTGCCGCAGTAACCTTAACCTCAACGGGTGATGGTGCTGGTAGGCTGCAGATCTCCCTTAATTAGCTAGCATCTCTCAAAGATGACGACCGTTCGGAATCGCAGCCTTCTAACGCACGTGTTATTGGACAAGTCCAGGTATGATCGCTTATCCTTGTAAATGCATTGGGTGTAACGTCTCCTCTTCGCAGCAGTCTGCCACCTCTTTGGGTACATAATGCTCTTCAATAAACCTTCTCCCATCTCTATTCTCCAGTTTGTGATTAGTCATCAATACTGGTTGAGAAATTCCAGGCCCCATCACTATAAATGCCCTTCATCTCTCAATTTGTCCTCAACAAATACAAATGTGATTAGATGATTGGCAAGAGTCAAAACTTCCTTAAAATCACTCTCTAATTGCTTCTCCTGACAACCACTTCAAGCAGCCTTTTATTAAAGATCCTCCGAGTTACAAAATGGCATCCATAGTGCCGAGTTAAGATCAGGTGAGTGCAGCTTTTCTTCAGCGTCTTTTTGGGCAAGCTCTTATTTGGGCAAATTATGGGCGAAATGCCGAAAGTAGCGCTTGGCTATAATCAGGTGCTAGTTTCCATTATAAACAATATTCTCAGCCATGCACGACAATGATGTCATTTTTTTTTTAAATAGGCCAAACAATGCAGCTCATTTATGTATGCCGAAAGATGCGCCGGCGATAATTGGGTGCTGGTTTCCATTTTTCAGCAAATATGGATGATAGCCTGAATCTCAGTGCTTATATGGGTGCTAAATGGACAATGATGTGCCGAAAGTCTAGCCCCAAATCTCCTTGGCCTACAGGAATCCTGGGAAGTTTGTGAACAGCTTGGGAGAGGGACATCACAGTGGCTCCCCCATTGTATCATTGGGCCCAAGTGACCAAACCCAACCAGATTTAGCAAAAGCAACAGCAAATTGTCATTTGGTAGGTTTAACTCATGAAGCAGAGTGAAATGCAAGCCTAACCCAATGACAGATGCAGACTGACAGCTTCAGTTTTAAAAACAAAATTACTTTACACTTCAGTAAATTTTAAAATCAACAAGTTTTGATTTCTTTTTTTTAAAAAAAAGGTCACTAATGCAGGAAATATAGTCCCAAATTTTGAGCATAGAACCTGAGACTTGTAATTGTCTGCACAGCCAATGATTTCAGAAAGAAAAAAAGGATTGAATGCTGTCTTAGTTATTCTACATAAATTTGTGATTAAAATTAAATATTTGTCTCCTAAATGTAGGTACTGCTTAGCATTTAGGGCCAGAGTGATCGTTTGGACTAGTTTTGATTGCCTCATGAGAGTAGGGTCCAGAGAGCAATTTTAGATTTCTTTCGCACCCCTCCCCCGCCCCCCCAAATTAGCCTGGGGTTTCAATCTGGTTTTTCGCCTCCCAGGAGATCACATGCTTTCGGGTGAGGTGCAGTCTATATACTGTGATGCACAAGGCATTGCATTTGTGTGGGACAGGCTGGATGGACCAGAGTGTCTATTCCTGTCCGTCATGGTTCGTATGTTTCTAGACAATTACACAAGACCAATCTATCCCAGGGTCCCCATTTTGGTTCTGCTGATTTAGCAGAAGCCAGACAATGCAAGAAAACAACAAAACAAAAATCAGATCACAGGCACCTAATTACTCCTAAATTGCTGAGGAAGTAAACAATCACATTTATTTAGGAGTTAGCCACAATGTAGAGTTGGAACTAAAGTTGAATTTTTTTTTAAAGTAAACTTTTGAACTCAAGGGCCTTCCCTTCAGAAAACAAGCGATAAATTTTAAATGACTAAAAATGAACTGATAATCAAATGAGCATTCCATTCTAACTAAAATTATGGGCCCAAGTTTCCACATGATTTGCGCCTGATTTTTAGGGGCAACTGGTGGAGAACGGACTATCTTAGAAATCGCAATTCTCCACATTTTTTTTTCTGCAGTTCTAGTCAGGTAGAACAGTTCGACTTTGGAACAGAATTTTTTCTTCAAAAAGGGGTGTGTCCGGCCACTGACGCCTGATTTGAAAGTTTCCACAGTGAAAACGTACTCCAAACTAACTTAGAATGGAGCAAGTGAAGATTTTTGTAGAACTGAAAAAACCTGTTCTACACATTAAAAAATCAGGCGCAGGTTACAAATTAGGCGTCCAGAACAAGGTGGGGGGGGAGGGAAGTCATTAAATTCTATAATAAATCCTTATTTATACTTATACAAATAAATCCAACCTGAATAAACATTTATAAGCAAAGAAAAGATTAAATAAACCATTTTCCTACCTGTGTGAAAGTGCTTCAGACAGGCCTTTCGGGACCGAAGGCTGAACGGGCTGGCCCGAGACTTCGGGCAGGGCCCGTCACCAGCACCAGATTTACAGGTAGGTGGCGTTGGGTTGGTTTGGGTCGGGTCGGGGGGAGGGAGAGTGGGAGAGAGAGAGATGGGGTGGGGGGTGGAAGGAGAGAGAGATGGGGTGGGGGGTGGAAGGAGAGAGAGAGGGGTGGGGGGGTGGAAGGAGAGAGAGAGGGGGGGGGTGGAAGGAGAGAGAGAGAGGGGGGGTGGAAGGAGAGAGAGAGAGGGGGGGTGGAAGGAGAGAGAGAGGGGGGGGGTGGAAGGAGAGAGAGAGGGGGGGGGTGGAAGGAGAGAGAGAGGGGGGGGGTGGAAGGAGAGAGAGAGGGGGGGGGTGGAAGGAGAGAGAGAGGGGGGGGTGGAAGGAGAGAGAGAGGGGGGGGTGGAAGGAGAGAGAGAGGGGGGGTGGAAGGAGAGAGAGAGGGGGGGTGGAAGGAGAGAGAGAGGGGGGGTGGAAGGAGAGAGAGAGGGGGGGTGGAAGGAGAGAGAGAGGGGGGGTGGAAGGAGAGAGAGAGGGGGGGTGGAAGGAGAGAGAGAGGGGGGGTGGAAGGAGAGAGAGAGGGGGGGTGGAAGGAGAGAGAGAGGGGGGGTGGAAGGAGAGAGAGAGGGGGGGTGGAAGGAGAGAGAGAGGGGGGGTGGAAGGAGAGAGAGAGGGGGGGTGGAAGGAGAGAGAGAGGGGGGGTGGAAGGAGAGAGAGAGGGGGGGTGGAAGGAGAGAGAGAGGGGGGGTGGAAGGAGAGAGAGAGGGGGGGTGGAAGGAGAGAGAGAGGGGGGTGGAAGGAGAGAGAGAGGGGGGGTGGAAGGAGAGAGAGAGGGGGGGTGGAAGGAGAGAGAGAGGGGGGGTGGAAGGAGAGAGAGAGGGGGGGTGGAAGGAGAGAGAGGGGGGGGGGGGGAGGGGGGGGGGGGGGGGGT